>NC_073696.1:163517274-163817274 GCF_029784165.1 Wyeomyia smithii | reverse complement strand
CACCATGAGAGTTGAAGTCTCCCAAAATCAAACGTGGCGAGGGAAGAAGTTCTATTAAATCAAAGAGCAACCGTTGCCCAACCTGTGCTCTGGGAGGAATATATATTGAGGCAATACAAAGCTCTTTACCTTGTATTGTCATTTGGCATGCGACAACTTCGATGCCTGGAATCGACGGGAGGTTAATACGATAGAAAGAATAGCACTTTTTAATCCCTAAAAGTACTCCTCCATATGGGGTGTCTCGATCAAGGCGAATAATATTAAAATCATGGAAGTTGAGATCAATATTTGAAGTAAGCCAAGTTTCACAAAGGGAACATGCATCGCATTTGTTTCTATTTATTAAAACTTTAAATGAATCCATTTTTGGTAAAATACTTCTACAATTCCACTGTAAGACAGAGATAGAATCCTTCGTATACGCAGATGAATTAGGCATCGAAGGATACAATCGCTGCAAGGAGGGGCCATTGGGCAGTCAACTGCTTCAAAAATGATGCTTGCAATTGGTGCAATTCATAACACGGGGTACATACAATCGCACAGGCAGACGAACCCGATCGATCGAGACGTGGCTAGGAAGAGCAGATCCGGCAAACGTAACACGAAACGAGTCTGACGGAGTGAACACTTTTGTGCCGTCGACAAGAGACACAGACCGCAATTGCTTGCAATCTATGATCTTTACTTTTACGTCGTGACACAAAGCATTTTTGAAGCAGCCAAAACCGCTTGCCAAGATACACTCGACCGACAGACTCGAATCGGTTATGACACCGTCGATCTCCACGTCTCGTGCGGGTATATAAACGCGATACTCGCGTGTGAAAAGCTCGGAGCGAGCAATAGCGTTGGCCTGTTCCAGGTCGCTGACCACGGCACGGAGCTTGTTGGGTCTGACCTTGGAGATTTCGGTCACGGCCTTGTACCCCTCCGTCAGGTCTTTTGAAATCTGCAGGATGTTTAACGGTTTCGATTTCGGTCCTGCTTTTGGCCGAAAGAAAACAGTAAAGCTGCCCTGAGATTCGTCCGGGTAAAGCCTGGGGCGAGGGGGGACTGGAGAATTAACAGAGGAAGGGTTGGCAGGAGGGACAGGGTCGGAGGGGTTCGGGGATGGTGGCACGGGAGGCGAGGGATCTATATCCATCGCGCTAAATCTAGCTCACTAGCGCCGACAGAACACGTACCTCTTTACTTCTCCTTTCAGCAGGGTTGGTTGTCCGAACGGTCGAAGCTGCAGCCGTTACAGCCAGCAGCACCAATACAGCAGCTCCAAACAGCCACCAGCAGCGAGCCGGGTGTGTGATCACTCAGCACAGCGACACAACTCGCTGTCAACTGTTGGCTTCTTCTTTTTCCTCTTTTGTGTTGAGATTCTCGTCCACTGCTGTAGCACAAATCACTTAGCAGCCAAATCGGCTTACGCACCAGCAAACAGCCACGATGCGAAACAGTTGCACAAAGGCGGGCGACCTTGAACCTTCACTCGACCAGGAAAACAATGCCAACACTTGCTCGCGCGTCTTTTGTTTTATATTCTATCGGAGCGATCACCAAACACGTCCTATACTGATGCGTGTTCGGCACAGAATGCATTTCAAATTTGTATGAAAATTTATTTGGGAAAACCTACTTTTTTGCATTTACCTTTCTAGAGAGCTCAATAATGATCTAATAATGCACTACATTATGTAAAAGTATAGTATTTTAGATGCCTAACAACTTTGCAGAAGGCACTGAAGAGTTAAAATGATCCTAAGAAGAGCAATAGCTGTTCAAAGTTGAGTATGTTGATTTAAATGCAGGAAATCTTGTTTTCTGCCAACATTACCAATTTGCCCGCGCCAGTAGGATTCCCATCAGAAATAACCTGTCGTAACGAGTTTATACACTCAGCTAGATGAAACAAACAAATTCAGGTCAATATTCTAGGCGTAGGTAAAATCTACAATGTGGTTCAGAGGTGACTTCTGATAGGAATCTGACTAACGCCGGTACACTGGCAGTGTTGGCGGAAAAAATTATTTGCAACATAAATTTCGACATACTCAACTTTATACAGCTCCAGTATTTCTTTGGGACACCCTAGCTCTTTGATGTCTTCGGCCAAGTTGTTAGGCATCAATAAACCTACCAGTTGAAGTCATGAAACCTAAGGTTTGAGCCACTTTGAGATCTTTAGAAAGGAAAATGCAAAAACGTTGGTTTTTCCATACAAATCTTCATATAAATTTGAAATGCAATGCGCCAAGCGTAGACTAAACCAATCGACTTCCGATATATTTTGGATTGTTTGGGGCTCCAAATAGAACAAAAAAAGCTTGGTTCTGGCTTTCTGCTATCAAGTTTCGTTTTTTCCATATAACGATTCCCCACCCTAATGATTATCCTTTTACGCACATTGAAATATGATTATCATTCCAGAGTTAACAAAATCTAGTAAAAAATGATGAACACAAAACGGAAAAAAACTAGAATATCGGTGAGGAATTGCATTAGAATGCTGCAGTGGTGGGTACCGCTAACAGAAAATTTAGCGACGCTAATCGCCAAGCCGCTAACCGGAAAATTTAGCTCGATAATCGCTAAACGCTAAGCCCACATTAGCGTAACTTTCGCCAATCGCTAATTGCTAACTTATTAATATGTGAACAGTCACATCGCTATATTTATTGCTCGTGTTTTGTAAGATTTGGACCACTTTGATCTTTTGTGGTAAAACAAACGAAAACAATTACTTTTTGGAGCTATTTACAATAGGAGGTTCACAAAACGGTTTTCATACTTGATTTTTTAAAAAAGGTGTATCAAAAGTTATTAAGCTTGCTTAAAAAATAGATACTTCAGGAATGTTTTGATGGAAATTCAATTATCATCTGAATCGAAAAAGTAGAACCAAAGTTGTAATATTTTCAAGCGCTTTGTAATTTCTTATTTGGTGTGCCGAAAATTCAACCTCGACCTGTGGTTTGTACGATAATTGGAACTCCATTCTAGAGTAAAAAGACTGACAACAGTAACTTTCGCAGTAAGGTATGTTCATCTTTCGAAACAATTTACGTACGCCATCAGCAATTCACAGTTTTTCTAAATATTTATACTGTCACTTCTCTTCAACATTTAGCGAATAAGCGATTAGCGTTTCGATGCCAAAATTTTAGCGACGCTAACAGTTTCGCTAACCAGCTCAAACATTAGCGAAATCGCTAAACCGCTAACTGAATATTAGCATCGCTAATTAGCGAATTAGCGGAATGGTGCCCACTACTGGAATGTTATAGAACACCAGACGAAGAAAACCGTGAATGTTAATAATGCTTAAACTAACAGAGTTGTGAAGAAAACTGAACTCTATCATTATTAGTTGTAAAATCATGCCGATCCGAACGTGAAAATCGGGGATTCGCCATGTGATGATACGTTAATCATTAATATTTTTTCCAATACTTTGCAGATAACAAATTCTAAACTTGAGAAAATCGTTATCAATTATGTTTTCGACATATTTACAGTGTCAATTCGTCAAATTGAAAGTTGAAATTGAAATCTATCGAAGGGCCAGTGAGAGTGTCTGAAAACAATGCTCCACAATTTTTGCAATTTGTACTTTATGTTACATAATACCTATTCGACATTGCTCAATGTTGGAGTACATTAAAGTAATGTCCACTTTAGCAACCTGAAACAATTATATAAATTATCGCTTTCGGTATTTTCAAAATAGATCAAGCCACTTATCAGTGAAAGTAAAGTATGCGCTCACCATATGGCCTTCTACGATACTAAATTTATCTGTATTTAATATTGTGTAAACTTGTGTTAGTTGAAAAAATCGAAATATTTTTTTTGCATTTTATGAAAGGATATGTACTTCCAGATAAAGCAATAAAATTATTTCTAGAGCATCTTTTCTCAAAAAAAAAAAAACATAAACGTCTAAGCAGTAGAACCGATTTGACAGTGATTGCAAGCGCGTAATCTGCTGCGCGCTACACGCCACGAACGATATTATCTCGAAACTATTTTCTCCAAAATATGTGGCTGTGTTAAGCACTGGTTCTGAAGAACCATCAACTCGTTCAGCCTGAATTCTAGACAGGCTCGTTTATAACAATAATAGCGTACTCGAGAACGAAAAAGTTTTAATTTAAAGCTTTTTTTTCTACTGCAAAAACCGGTTTTTATGCTTGAATAATGAAACTTTTTATGTTTGTCTACACCAAAAATGATAAAAAATTTTTTTTATCGCGAGCACAAGTTTTTAACCTTCTAAGACGGGAGCTGCGTGATCGCAAGAAGTCTGCTTTTTCAACCAGATGGTCATGAGTTCGAGTCTTAGTAGAATCAGACCATTCGATATCGAAAAGGATTTTAACTATGGGTTTATTCTCAGGCTCCCACAACCCTTACCCTCGCTTAACGCTGAATTCTATAATACCTTCTTATTAACAAAACTGGTGAGGGGATTTGGCAGGAGGAACGAGGCTCGGTATAGTAGAACATATAGCGTGTAATAGGAAGGGTAAAGTCACATTACTCACAAGCAAGGATAACATAATAATAACCATGCCACTTTTCAAAAGCGGTATTGCTTATAATAGAAGTGCGGAATACAGCAGACACCCGGGCATATCTCACAATAGTTCAACGATTCTAGTCGCAGTGAGGAGGTCCATACAGGAAAAAACCTCCTAAGAACATCAAATTAAAAACCCTTGTTTATGTAATTCTATAAAAAAATGTCCTAGAACATAGTCCTGGAATCTAACTGGCATACCAGATGAATTTGTTTTCGAATCAAGCGGTACTGAAAGAACTTAAATTGATGAGTTGCCGAGGTAATAAAATAATTTAAAGGGTAAATTAGGAGGATTGTAATTGACACATGAATGCGTGCTTGACTTGATGCAGTTTGCTGCATTAGAATTTTGTGTTTGTAGTACCAAAATTAGTTTCTGAATAACTCTGATGGTTACACAAGTACTTTGGTTGAAGCTATATATCGTCGGCTGGTATAACTGTAAACTGTTTGTTTCACGAGAAATGAAAAAAAGTTTGTGGTCCCATAAGCTTCTGTACTGGTTAGTAGAACAAAACGGAGACACAGTTATGCTTGATTTTATGTGAGATGAAAGTTTACGTCATCAAATACTCAAAATTTGGAGTTGTGTCAGTGTTTCCTTCAACTTACGATAAAGTGGGATATTCACTTCTTCACAATGCGCTTTGTTTGGAGATAAACACTCTGGCGATACGCTACGGTTTCCAAAGAATCACAATTGAATTCGGATTGGAAAGCTATGGATGGAATTTTGCTGTCTTACGGCAGACTATTTTATGAGGTATCGGAAACACCCGACTTTGCAGTGTAAGTAAATTAGAAAATGATTGTAATTGATGTAAAAAATGTTCTTTTTTGTCATTTTGATTAGCTTCAAGTTAATTACTAGCGGGATCTGTTCGTGGCAGCAGCCAACGGAAAGCTGGAATCTATACCGGGTGCACTTCAAGCTTCCAATGCCGTACTTAAGTGAAACAAACCAGCACGAGAGCATGGTGGAGGTTGGTCTTACTCTATGTGTGTGTGTTTTTTTTTTGTTATTTTGACCAGAGTAAATCTTAATCCAGAGACTGCTGCTGGGCTACTGCTGCTGTTGGCACTATTGTTGTTGCCGGGACTGTTGTAAATGCTGCTAGGACTGCTGCCGAATTGTTGCCTCCAAGCAGTTGCGTGACAACTTTAGGAGCATCAATTACATTATGATCCAACGATTAACTGAAAGGTTAGGAAAGGTTGCTTCGGCAGAAAAAACAGAGTAAAAAATTAATGTTCCCGTTATGAGAACAATTGCTTATGTTTTTCCTTTATTTTACTTTTCAGACTAATACGAACAATTCAGCGTTAACGATCGGGCAAGCAAACCTGCACAATTGAAACGCTGCATTCATACAAGTGTCCTGACGTCGTACACACGTTTAGGGAATGATTCAATTAAATGAGAAAACAGAATAAAATTAAATTCAATCTATTGTCCCCGTTATTAAATGATATAATAATCAAAATGAATAAAAATTATAAAAACACTCGATATATTGTTATATTTTTTAATGATCACAATACCCTTTCCAATAAGTCTAGCGTAGTAGTAAAATTTATTTGCTTCGCTCGTTTGGTTCAGCGTTTGACGGTTCGTTTGATGGTTTTTCTTGCTTCAGACTCTGCGCCACTCTATGTTTTCACTCTTGTTCACCTATGGATTGTTTATATGAGCCGTTGCGGAACAGAGTGGTCTAAAGACCATTTTTTTCGAAAATGAGTTTTTTGCATGAACCGCATCTACTCAAGAAGCTGAAGTTGGGTGATTAAAAAAATTCGAAAAATCGAACTTTAAAGCTGATTTATATCGTGTTAAAATTTCGTCCGAAACAGAATGGTCATTCTGTTTCGGAACAGAGTGGTCTATGTACATAAACCGGTGTAATACTAACATGTAACACGTAACACGTAGCATATTACATGTGATAAGTAACATGTCACTTGTTCTGTACATGACACACATAAAATGTAACATGTTACACGTAATGTAATACGAGAAATGTAACATGTAAAATATTATGTAACATGTATAATGTTGTGTTACATGTAATGTTACACGTGACATCTTATATGTATATGTGACATGCTATATGTATCACTAGCCATGTGACACTAGCCATTTTATACGAGTTACCGTCATTTTCATTGTCATTTACCAGGTTTGTGTACATAGACTACTCTGTTCCGAAACGATTTGAGGATTCCAGTGAATATATATATATATATATATATATATATATATATATATATATATATATATATATATATATATATATATATATATATATATATATATATATATATATATATATATATATATATATATATATATATATATATATATATATATATATATATATATATATATATATATAAAGTCAGAGTGGTCTATGTACATTGGTGAGATAAAGGGAAAATATATCACTACAACATAGTCACATCTTCGCAAGTCGCTGCGATGCACTCTCCGGGAAGCACAAAGTATCGTTGGCAACGATATTTTTCATTCGCACGGCGGCAACACGACACTGGCCCACCTGGATATGCGGATGACCTACACTATTGAAACAAACAGGATTTTTTTTATGAAATATAAACTGGAACTATGCTGTTATGCACCCGAAACACGCAGGCCCAGTGACTCGCTGTAGCTTTCGCAGACAGAACGAATCAGTTTGAAATTGCCAAAATTATTGTAGCTTATTTAGAATTTGAATATAACCATCAAATTTCTGTGACGTTTCAATGAAAATTGTACACCCTGATGAACTGAAGAATAAAAAATCAAATCATATTTAGTCTCCTCATTCATGAATTCAAACACCTGCAGCTTTTTGATATTAATACACACTTCCTAAATCTCCTAAAATAAAATAAAGTGCCAATCAATGTAAATTTTTTAAACCTTCAGAACAATCAATTATTTCTAATACACTCGCTGTATAATCAAAAGCGATTCAATAAATAAAATCAATTTTATCAATATCATTTACTAGCTGAACGTTCCCGGCGATGCCCGGAATAGATTCAAAACTAACCGTTATGTGCTCGACAAAAAACATCCCAACTTTGACAATTTTCATCCAATTTTTATAACTTTAGTACTTAAAGATTCAGCAAGTCTACTATCTACTTTGAAATCATTGCCAGCGGGGCTCCGAAAGAATTTTTTCATTCTCGGAAATCCGGTTTGTTTCGGAGATATGTTTCAAAGCTGAGGATTTTTATGAATATTTGATAATTTTATTGGTATAATTACAATAGATACCTCTTATTTCGAAAATACCCATCTTGGCTGCTATTCGGTAATTTTTAAATCTATTCCAGAAACCGCCATTTCGATATTCAAAATGGCCGCTAGGGTCGTTTTCAGGTATATAGACATCATTTAGATTTGGTAAATTTTGGCTGTTTTCCAAAAACTGGAGGTCACCATCTCGGATTTCGTCTGCAATTGATTTCCGGGCTCTGGGCATCATTCCAATTCCAGAAATATCCACATTCGATGGTATTCGTTACCATCACAAAATCAATACACTAAAGTCGCTTTTTACGCGGGGGATACGTGCCGCGTAAAAAAAACTGCGTAAACTCCGGAATCCGCGTAAAAAAAACCAGCGTTAATTCTGCATTTCAAGTGAAGGGAAACCGAAATCCGGGCAAAAAAAAACGCGTAAATTCCGGAATCCGCGTAAAAAAACCGCGTTAATTCCAGAATCCGCGTAAAAAACCGCGTTAATTCCGGAATCCGCGTAAAAAAAACCGCGTAAAAAGCGACCTTAGTTAATGCCAGCTGGAGTTGATGTGGGATGACCATTTAGGGCTGTTTTTATCATTATTAAATTTAGGTCTACTAAACTGCAAGAACACCCACCATTGCTACAATGTTGATTTCGTATTTGAGGAAAATAGCTTTATGTGTTCAGATGTGTGGCACACATTCTTTGTTTTGTTGTTGACAGGTTTTGGTTCAATAATCCCGGAGTATCCGGAACACAACCGGAATGGGTCCCTAGACACTTTAGAGGGCCACCGAAGTAATTAGAGGCATGGTACAGTTTTTAGCATTATCTTGATCATAGCCATTATATCACTGGAACATGTTACAGCCATGTATATCCGAAACCAATTGTTCGATCCAGTCGTCCTCCTTGGCAACATGAACCATACTAACTTTCTTTTGGCTGATATTGACCTTAAATTTGTTAAAGGAAAAACGAGAAAACTTAAAAGTATGAACAAAAAAAACCGTTCGTTTTTGGCTCTTGTGCTAAAATCGAACAGTACCAAAATTGAATCGTGCCAAAATCGAACAGAGTCTGTATCACCGTTCCAGCTGTGAATCAAGAAAAGACTTGCGACATTCGATTTTTCTACCTTATGAACAATCCGCATAATGTAGCATCTAGTGCGCTACTTAGCGTAAGAAAACCGCGTTAATTCGAAAATGCGCGTAAAAAACCTCGTAAGAAACCTGGAAAGAATCCTGACCATACTATTCTTTTCTTTGTCAAATATGTATATTCAAAAACTTCTATTCGTGTGCACATTTGAATCAAACAATTTGATGTAGTTAAAATTTATTACTTCAGGGGTTACTAACTTTCATGATTTTGCATGTCTACGGAGTTTCATAAATAATATCTAATTTTTTATTTATCGTATTCAATTATTTATCAAATATTTCCATATTTTCTTCATTTGCAAGATATCCTCAAATTGCTTTTCTAAGCATCACCGAACATTTTTCAGTAAAAAAGCACTCAATGTCATCGCTTTGAATTTTGGGTTAGAGGCGAATTACGCATTAAATATCATTATTATGAATGTTATATGTAGGGAATAATATCTCAAATTTTAGTAATTTACTTAGTTTATTGTAGTTGAAAAAAAAATCACATCATTGTTTTGAACTTTGATTCAGAGGCAGATCAAGCATTAAAAACATGGTTTTGTATGTTTCACGCCGTTTTGTGAATAATGTCTCAATTTTTAATAGTCAGATACTTATTATTTCTTCCTTAAAATCTTTTCTCAACATCAACGAAAATATTAATGTAGAAAAATCACATGTCATCTTTTTGAATTTCTATTTAAAAGCATATTTTACATAGTTCTGTGAATAATCTTGAAATTTTTAGTAATCGGATATCTACTATTTCTCCTCGAATGTATCGCCTGAATATCAACAAACATTTCAATATGAAAATAACCACATGCCATTGCTTCGAATTTCGAATTATAGGCGAATTGAACGAAAAAAAGACAGGTTTTATTTATGTTTTACGTTATGTGATATCACAATTTTCTTTATTGAAAAACCCTAACTGTTTCACAAATATATCGCTTTGACCTCTATGAATATTTCCTTGCAATAGAACGTACATGTCACCGTTTACTTTATTGATTTAGAACAATTTGAAATGATGGTGATTATTTTGCACCTGCGGAACGAAGGGAATATCAATATGATCTGCGTTACGTAATTCCATTTTTATATAGTAGATAAAAATAATGAATCACGAACCATCCTATGAATGAAGGGCTCTAATTCAATATTGCACTATCAAAATAATCAAAACAAAGCAACCTGTACACCGCCGCTGCTGCATCGCACACCACGAGATATAAATTGTACAGCCCCGCCGCCATGTTTCACAATTTTGTGAGTGATATCACAATTTTTATTTTTAAAATACCCTAACTGTTTCACAAATTTATTGCTTCGACCTCTACGAATATTTTATTGCGATAAAACTTACATGTCACCGCTTACTTTTTGATTTAGAGCGATTTAAAATCAAGGTGCTTTTGGTGTAACTCAGAAACGGCGGGAATAACATCAATAAGATCTGCGTTACGTAATTCCAATTTTATATAGTAGATAAAAATAATTAATCATGTACCAGCCTATAAATGAAGCGCTCTAATTCAATACTGCGCTATCAAAATAATCAAAACAAAGCAATTTACACATCGCCGTTGTTGCATCGCACACAATGAGGTTTGAATCGCACAGCTCCGCTACCACGTTTTACGTTATGTGAATAATTGTAACGCGGACGATCGTCACGCGTCCGGTGATTCTCGTTCTGAAGGAACTCAAACGGTTGACTTCAATGCGCCACCCCCGGAGGGGATCAACCGTCGTGTTGTATTTGCCCGGCAAGAGATCTCCTTTCAGGGCGGATTCAGTAAAAGAACCCGCGGAAGGTATGGCCAACAACAACCAACTTAAACGGCTATCTGAAAATTCAACGCCAGTGGAAAAAAATGCAGAAGAGGTCTTTGAAACAACCCGTCGCTCGGCCAGTTAGCAAAAATCCACCACCCACTACTTTATCATCACGGGAAACAGACTCCAATCAAACTAACCGTTTCGGTCGGTAAGGTGGGTGGAGGGGATTGAGATTCCCAAGCAATCCTTACTTGGAGCAAAAAAGAAGAAAACGAACGAACCGCAACTGGACAAGCGACGTGAAGTTCCTAACAGACCGAACCAATCAATAGGGGTAGCTTCTCATATTCGCCAAAATGATCTCAACTGATTTGTGGGTTTACATTATCGGTAACGTCGGTACATAGTGCACTGGTTTATTTGTAGCTAAATTACACGCATCTTTATCTTCGGCCTTTGCCGACCTCTCCTCCAATCTACCTACTGTCTCATCTCTCACTTCTTTCCCCCTCTCTATCTACTGACCTATCGTGTGCGGTTTTAGTTCTATCGATTTCTAATCGGGCCTCTTCGAACGGGTTATTTCATTATATCATCTTCTATTACACTTTACATGCGCACGTTATTAAAAAGGGTTTGAGTACTCACTGACCGTAGACTATTGTAGTGCTCGGGAGCATACCTCGATGATGACGACGGTGCGACGAAACAATGGCGGCGGTGCGACGAAACGATGGCGTCGCTGGTGGTTGCGATGACGCCGACGAGGGACGTGGTAAATTTCGTTCCTGTCGATATGTTGAAAACGCTTGAAGAATCGACGGGGTTCGGACTGAACCGTGGATGACCGTTAGCCAATTCTAAGCCGTGGCGGGCAAAGCGATCCTGGTTTCGCTAGAAGTGGTTGACAAAGCAGCACGTTCCACGTGCATCGATAGAACCGTTTCCTATGGTTCACTTAACAGTGGTGGGAATTGTTCGCTAGTAGACAAAAAGCCGTTTGAACGGCTGTTCAAACGCGTTAGGGCGCGGTGTACGAAATTATTTTTTTAAATCAATTTTACCTTATATTCTCAGGCCTTTCACGCACACGATACCGCACAAAATATCCTAGGCACTAAATTCTGTCTCCTATTTACGGGGAGAAAAACATCACTTTTACTGGCTAGACTGTAAAAACTTCACTCACTTTACCTAATTATTTTATATCACTCGACAACGCGCGGATCCAACACTCCACTTACATTCGCGAACCAGGTTAAATAAAGCTGGACGCTGCGAGAATCTCTCAGTTAAATAGTGAGCAATCTTCGGGAAATTTGAACCGGAAGTACGTTATCTAGCCGAAACAGGACAACGACCTTTCCAAACGACAGGTTCTCCCAAAAACCAATTCGTTGTTAATCCGGACTGGCATCTCTTTTTCGTTCAAGCCGTTTAAATTAAGCCATCTCAGATTCTGCCGACTACTAAGAATTCCCCTACTAAGAGAGATCTTGCCCGACGGAGAGAATACCGTGGAAAGACGGAATAAAGATTAACCGAGTATCCTCTGGTTAAGTGTTCACGCAGCAGGGACTTTCATAGAAGCTATGCGAACCGCAGCAGAGAGCCGCATAAGCTTTGTACGTTCGCTCGAAAAGGTGGGTGTCTGAGATATTTGCATACTTGCGTCTTGTGCCATTCTTATCTAGATATTCGATTTGAAGTTGGTGTAATAATTATCACCACAATAGTGAACCAGAATACAACGAAGATTTTGGTGAACAATACGGATAACAATCATACTATAATAATAATTCCTAACATTGAAATAACTCTAATCATGCATTTGTACAATATCTATATAAGTCAAAATGTGACCATGTTACATCATCCCATACTAATGGTACGAAAATTTGATTGAAAATTAAAAGTTTCAATCAAATTTTCGTAGGAGAAATAATTTGAAAAATCTGATTGATTTTGGCTATTGGAATTTTAAGAACCCATGAAATATGTTGACATAAACCTCATTCACTCTCAATACTCTCATACTCTACAATAAACGATAACATTAAAATACTTCCGTCTGGAATTGGCCGCATTCCAGAGGAGTAGCCATAACTAGACCATGTCTTATACTCCAGCAGTGAAAGCCGAAACTTTAAGACATGAATCTGAAAAAAAAATAGACTTGTGAATCCAGAATCATGTTCCCCACCAGACAGCTAGCCCGGTAATGTACGGCTCATGTTCCTTTTCCACATTAAATTTCCCACAAAACTTGTGAATCTCGGTTGCTATCACCCCAAAATAAATCTCGAGTTATCGACAGCAAGCGTTTTCCACATTAAATAACATCATCAAAATTCGTCTGCAATATTTCTTCAGAAATATTGCGAGAAAAAACAAACTAAATCACAACTCAAACACCCCTCACACACTTGTACTCGCCGAGTCGTCACTCGAGCGTTACATGTTCATACCGTTTTATTGTCAACTCAGATTAGACTAAACCAGAGGGGATTCACTGCTGTCAAATTTCATATATGTGTGTGTTATCGCAGATCAACTCTGGTCCATGACGTTTGTTGGTCCATGATGTTTGTAACTATGAACAATAATGGGGGAAAAATGTGAATAGCTAAACAACATTCATGAAAGTTTTTCGCGGTTTCTCGAGTTTTGATGAAAAACATTCCAATTCTATAATATTTCACATCGATCAATTTCATGAACAAAAGGAACAAAAACCAAAACAAACACCATGTTGCCGAATATGTTGGTTACACGATTTTTGACAGATAGATCCCCCCTGGACTAAACGTCAACGTGAAAATAAACAACGTAATGACGTTAAAGATGGACAGAAAAAAATGTGTTGCGTTAGCTTCAAGCTGCAAAAGTCGGATAAGTATAAGGAAATACTATAATTCACTGTATAATATTCGGTAAGCTGATAGGAATCTTGTTTATATTTTCAGGGTCGGTGTTCTATATATCTTCTACTCGAGGTTTAACGGAGGACTTGACCGAAGAAAAAAAAATCAAGAAAAACAAATGAATTGGATAAACATGACCTAATATACAAGGAACATCTATTTATCATACTTATGGCTAAATATTTACAAGGAAGCAATATAACTTCGGAGAAAAATATGTACAAAGGGATCTACGAGCTAAACATCTATTACAAGTCGAAAATTACCAAGAAGAACGGTACAACGACAGAGGATTTTTGCAGAAGTGCAACATCGAACAACAAATGGACTTATAAATGAAATTGGTAACTTTTACCTATCGACTAACCTTAGATTAAGTACTAACCTAGATTAAGAATAGATAGGCGCGACTAACATAACTATTTACAAAAAAAAAATTTACAGTGGGTGGGATATGAAAATCCGCTTCCCTTGTTTGTTGTCTGTTTCCCTCTTGGTGTTTTTTTGTTTTGATATTTGTTGCTTCCATTGAAGTGTGCATAGCTAGAAAAAAGTCTCATTCAATTTTCCAAATGTGAGGCTGTGAATCAGCTATATTTTGTTATTCTCTATGCAATGTTCGAACGTTTGACGAAAAACTATTATGTCGGACGAAGACATTACTATTTCCTAAGCGAAGTCATCGCCTTCTGGGCTCGCTTCTAAATCGTGTTACCACTACTTTGTACAGGTTTGTTTGTTTCGGAGATATGTTTCAAAGCTGAGGATTTTTATGAATATTTGATAATTTTATTGGTATAATTACAATAGATACCTCTTATTTCGAAAATACCCATCTTGGCTGCTATTCGGTAATTTTTAAATCTATTCCAGAAACCGCCATTTCGATATTCAAAATGGCCGCTAGGGTCGTTTTCAGGTATATAGACATCATTTAGATTTGGTAAATTTTGGCTGTTTTCCAAAAACTGGAGGTCACCATCTCGGATTTCGTCTGCAATTGATTTCCGGGCTCTGGGCATCATTCCAATTCCAGAAATATCCACATTCGATGGTATTCGTTACCATCACAAAATCAATACACTAAAGTCGCTTTTTACGCGGGGGATACGTGCCGCGTAAAAAAAACTGCGTAAACTCCGGAATCCGCGTAAAAAAAACCAGCGTTAATTCTGCATTTCAAGTGAAGGGAAACCGAAATCCGGGCAAAAAAAACGCGTAAATTCCGGAATCCGCGTAAAAAAACCGCGTTAATTCCAGAATCCGCGTAAAAAACCGCGTTAATTCCGGAATCCGCGTAAAAAAAACCGCGTAAAAAGCGACCTTAGTTAATGCCAGCTGGAGTTGATGTGGGATGACCATTTAGGGCTGTTTTTATCATTATTAAATTTAGGTCTACTAAACTGCAAGAACACCCACCATTGCTACAATGTTGATTTCGTATTTGAGGAAAATAGCTTTATGTGTTCAGATGTGTGGCACACATTCTTTGTTTTGTTGTTGACAGGTTTTGGTTCAATAATCCCGGAGTATCCGGAACACAACCGGAATGGGTCCCTAGACACTTTAGAGGGCCACCGAAGTAATTAGAGGCATGGTACAGTTTTTAGCATTATCTTGATCATAGCCATTATATCACTGGAACATGTTACAGCCATGTATATCCGAAACCAATTGTTCGATCCAGTCGTCCTCCTTGGCAACATGAACCATACTAACTTTCTTTTGGCTGATATTGACCTTAAATTTGTTAAAGGAAAAACGAGAAAACTTAAAAGTATGAACAAAAAAAACCGTTCGTTTTTGGCTCTTGTGCTAAAATCGAACAGTACCAAAATTGAATCGTGCCAAAATCGAACAGAGTCTGTATCACCGTTCCAGCTGTGAATCAAGAAAAGACTTGCGACATTCGATTTTTCTACCTTATGAACAATCCGCATAATGTAGCATCTAGTGCGCTACTTAGCGTAAGAAAACCGCGTTAATTCGAAAATGCGCGTAAAAAACCTCGTAAGAAACCTGGAAAGAATCCTGACCATACTATTCTTTTCTTTGTCAAATATGTATATTCAAAAACTTCTATTCGTGTGCACATTTGAATCAAACAATTTGATGTAGTTAAAATTTATTACTTCAGGGGTTACTAACTTTCATGATTTTGCATGTCTACGGAGTTTCATAAATAATATCTAATTTTTTATTTATCGTATTCAATTATTTATCAAATATTTCCATATTTTCTTCATTTGCAAGATATCCTCAAATTGCTTTTCTAAGCATCACCGAACATTTTTCAGTAAAAAAGCACTCAATGTCATCGCTTTGAATTTTGGGTTAGAGGCGAATTACGCATTAAATATCATTATTATGAATGTTATATGTAGGGAATAATATCTCAAATTTTAGTAATTTACTTAGTTTATTGTAGTTGAAAAAAAAATCACATCATTGTTTTGAACTTTGATTCAGAGGCAGATCAAGCATTAAAAACATGGTTTTGTATGTTTCACGCCGTTTTGTGAATAATGTCTCAATTTTTAATAGTCAGATACTTATTATTTCTTCCTTAAAATCTTTTCTCAACATCAACGAAAATATTAATGTAGAAAAATCACATGTCATCTTTTTGAATTTCTATTTAAAAGCATATTTTACATAGTTCTGTGAATAATCTTGAAATTTTTAGTAATCGGATATCTACTATTTCTCCTCGAATGTATCGCCTGAATATCAACAAACATTTCAATATGAAAATAACCACATGCCATTGCTTCGAATTTCGAATTATAGGCGAATTGAACGAAAAAAAGACAGGTTTTATTTATGTTTTACGTTATGTGATATCACAATTTTCTTTATTGAAAAACCCTAACTGTTTCACAAATATATCGCTTTGACCTCTATGAATATTTCCTTGCAATAGAACGTACATGTCACCGTTTACTTTATTGATTTAGAACAATTTGAAATGATGGTGATTATTTTGCACCTGCGGAACGAAGGGAATATCAATATGATCTGCGTTACGTAATTCCATTTTTATATAGTAGATAAAAATAATGAATCACGAACCATCCTATGAATGAAGGGCTCTAATTCAATATTGCACTATCAAAATAATCAAAACAAAGCAACCTGTACACCGCCGCTGCTGCATCGCACACCACGAGATATAAATTGTACAGCCCCGCCGCCATGTTTCACAATTTTGTGAGTGATATCACAATTTTTATTTTTAAAATACCCTAACTGTTTCACAAATTTATTGCTTCGACCTCTACGAATATTTTATTGCGATAAAACTTACATGTCACCGCTTACTTTTTGATTTAGAGCGATTTAAAATCAAGGTGCTTTTGGTGTAACTCAGAAACGGCGGGAATAACATCAATAAGATCTGCGTTACGTAATTCCAATTTTATATAGTAGATAAAAATAATTAATCATGTACCAGCCTATAAATGAAGCGCTCTAATTCAATACTGCGCTATCAAAATAATCAAAACAAAGCAATTTACACATCGCCGTTGTTGCATCGCACACAATGAGGTTTGAATCGCACAGCCCCGCTACCACGTTTTACGTTATGTGAATAATTGTAACGCGGACGATCGTCACGCGTCCGGTGATTCTCGTTCTGAAGGAACTCAAACGGTTGACTTCAATGCGCCACCCCCGGAGGGGATCAACCGTCGTGTTGTATTTGCCCGGCAAGAGATCTCCTTTCAGGGCGGATTCAGTAAAAGAACCCGCGGAAGGTATGGCCAACAACAACCAACTTAAACGGCTATCTGAAAATTCAACGCCAGTGGAAAAAAATGCAGAAGAGGTCTTTGAAACAACCCGTCGCTCGGCCAGTTAGCAAAAATCCACCACCCACTACTTTATCATCACGGGAAACAGACTCCAATCAAACTAACCGTTTCGGTCGGTAAGGTGGGTGGAGGGGATTGAGATTCCCAAGCAATCCTTACTTGGAGCAAAAAAGAAGAAAACGAACGAACCGCAACTGGACAAGCGACGTGAAGTTCCTAACAGACCGAACCAATCAATAGGGGTAGCTTCTCATATTCGCCAAAATGATCTCAACTGATTTGTGGGTTTACATTATCGGTAACGTCGGTACATAGTGCACTGGTTTATTTGTAGCTAAATTACACGCATCTTTATCTTCGGCCTTTGCCGACCTCTCCTCCAATCTACCTACTGTCTCATCTCTCACTTCTTTCCCCCTCTCTATCTACTGACCTATCGTGTGCGGTTTTAGTTCTATCGATTTCTAATCGGGCCTCTTCGAACGGGTTATTTCATTATATCATCTTCTATTACACTTTACATGCGCACGTTATTAAAAAGGGTTTGAGTACTCACTGACCGTAGACTATTGTAGTGCTCGGGAGCATACCTCGATGATGACGACGGTGCGACGAAACAATGGCGGCGGTGCGACGAAACGATGGCGTCGCTGGTGGTTGCGATGACGCCGACGAGGGACGTGGTAAATTTCGTTCCTGTCGATATGTTGAAAACGCTTGAAGAATCGACGGGGTTCGGACTGAACCGTGGATGACCGTTAGCCAATTCTAAGCCGTGGCGGGCAAAGCGATCCTGGTTTCGCTAGAAGTGGTTGACAAAGCAGCACGTTCCACGTGCATCGATAGAACCGTTTCCTATGGTTCACTTAACAGTGGTGGGAATTGTTCGCTAGTAGACAAAAAGCCGTTTGAACGGCTGTTCAAACGCGTTAGGGCGCGGTGTACGAAATTATTTTTTTAAATCAATTTTACCTTATATTCTCAGGCCTTTCACGCACACGATACCGCACAAAATATCCTAGGCACTAAATTCTGTCTCCTATTTACGGGGAGAAAAACATCACTTTTACTGGCTAGACTGTAAAAACTTCACTCACTTTACCTAATTATTTTATATCACTCGACAACGCGCGGATCCAACACTCCACTTACATTCGCGAACCAGGTTAAATAAAGCTGGACGCTGCGAGAATCTCTCAGTTAAATAGTGAGCAATCTTCGGGAAATTTGAACCGGAAGTACGTTATCTAGCCGAAACAGGACAACGACCTTTCCAAACGACAGGTTCTCCCAAAAACCAATTCGTTGTTAATCCGGACTGGCATCTCTTTTTCGTTCAAGCCGTTTAAATTAAGCCATCTCAGATTCTGCCGACTACTAAGAATTCCCCTACTAAGAGAGATCTTGCCCGACGGAGAGAATACCGTGGAAAGACGGAATAAAGATTAACCGAGTATCCTCTGGTTAAGTGTTCACGCAGCAGGGACTTTCATAGAAGCTATGCGAACCGCAGCAGAGAGCCGCATAAGCTTTGTACGTTCGCTCGAAAAGGTGCGTGTCTGAGATATTTGCATACTTGCGTCTTGTGCCATTCTTATCTAGATATTCGATTTGAAGTTGGTGTAATAATTATCACCACAATAGTGAACCAGAATACAACGAAGATTTTGGTGAACAATACGGATAACAATCATACTATAATAATAATTCCTAACATTGAAATAACTCTAATCATGCATTTGTACAATATCTATATAAGTCAAAATGTGACCATGTTACATCATCCCATACTAATGGTACGAAAATTTGATTGAAAATTAAAAGTTTCAATCAAATTTTCGTAGGAGAAATAATTTGAAAAATCTGATTGATTTTGGCTATTGGAATTTTAAGAACCCATGAAATATGTTGACATAAACCTCATTCACTCTCAATACTCTCATACTCTACAATAAACGATAACATTAAAATACTTCCGTCTGGAATTGGCCGCATTCCAGAGGAGTAGCCATAACTAGACCATGTCTTATACTCCAGCAGTGAAAGCCGAAACTTTAAGACATGAATCTGAAAAAAAAATAGACTTGTGAATCCAGAATCATGTTCCCCACCAGACAGCTAGCCCGGTAATGTACGGCTCATGTTCCTTTTCCACATTAAATTTCCCACAAAACTTGTGAATCTCGGTTGCTATCACCCCAAAATAAATCTCGAGTTATCGACAGCAAGCGTTTTCCACATTAAATAACATCATCAAAATTCGTCTGCAATATTTCTTCAGAAATATTGCGAGAAAAAACAAACTAAATCACAACTCAAACACCCCTCACACACTTGTACTCGCCGAGTCGTCACTCGAGCGTTACATGTTCATACCGTTTTATTGTCAACTCAGATTAGACTAAACCAGAGGGGATTCACTGCTGTCAAATTTCATATATGTGTGTGTTATCGCAGATCAACTCTGGTCCATGACGTTTGTTGGTCCATGATGTTTGTAACTATGAACAATAATGGGGGAAAAATGTGAATAGCTAAACAACATTCATGAAAGTTTTTCGCGGTTTCTCGAGTTTTGATGAAAAACATTCCAATTCTATAATATTTCACATCGATCAATTTCATGAACAAAAGGAACAAAAACCAAAACAAACACCATGTTGCCGAATATGTTGGTTACACGATTTTTGACAGATAGATCCCCCCTGGACTAAACGTCAACGTGAAAATAAACAACGTAATGACGTTAAAGATGGACAGAAAAAAATGTGTTGCGTTAGCTTCAAGCTGCAAAAGTCGGATAAGTATAAGGAAATACTATAATTCACTGTATAATATTCGGTAAGCTGATAGGAATCTTGTTTATATTTTCAGGGTCGGTGTTCTATATATCTTCTACTCGAGGTTTAACGGAGGACTTGACCGAAGAAAAAAAAATCAAGAAAAACAAATGAATTGGATAAACATGACCTAATATACAAGGAACATCTATTTATCATACTTATGGCTAAATATTTACAAGGAAGCAATATAACTTCGGAGAAAAATATGTACAAAGGGATCTACGAGCTAAACATCTATTACAAGTCGAAAATTACCAAGAAGAACGGTACAACGACAGAGGATTTTTGCAGAAGTGCAACATCGAACAACAAATGGACTTATAAATGAAATTGGTAACTTTTACCTATCGACTAACCTTAGATTAAGTACTAACCTAGATTAAGAATAGATAGGCGCGACTAACATAACTATTTACAAAAAAAAAATTTACAGTGGGTGGGATATGAAAATCCGCTTCCCTTGTTTGTTGTCTGTTTCCCTCTTGGTGTTTTTTTGTTTTGATATTTGTTGCTTCCATTGAAGTGTGCATAGCTAGAAAAAAGTCTCATTCAATTTTCCAAATGTGAGGCTGTGAATCAGCTATATTTTGTTATTCTCTATGCAATGTTCGAACGTTTGACGAAAAACTATTATGTCGGACGAAGACATTACTATTTCCTAAGCGAAGTCATCGCCTTCTGGGCTCGCTTCTAAATCGTGTTACCACTACTTTGTACAGGTCATCGCCCAGGCTCGTTCTTATGCTTCATGCCTGAGTTCAACATGGCCAATACTTCTTCTTCCCTACTCTCAATTGCACAGTGAACTTCGAAATACGCCAATGACCATTTTCGAAATATTGGCTTCTCTTTGAATTCGGTCTCTCACATTGAACAAAATTTTTAACATAATTTTATCTACAAGGATGTTTTTAAACTTTAGTTGTGGTCTCTCCGTAGAGTTACATAGCTTTGAAAATTTCTATTTAGTCGGCATCTTTTTCAGATGGTTCGCATAAAATACGCCAAGTCTTTTCCTGGTCAAGTCCTCAAGCTCGTAGCAGTGTTTCCCAAGTATTTTCCTGACTACGGCGAGTTCATATTTTGGGGCAAGTTTTGTACAAAAACCCTTATCTTTATCAGACAATTGAAAAGATCGCTTCAATACTGTTTCCCCTTGTGTGTAGGTGGGACAATCGGAGTTTGATCGCAAGTTGTATATTTTTTTATGTCGTTCGTACGCCTTAGCGAGTTGCCCTTTAATTTCCTCGAATAGTTTACTTCTTTGCTGCGCCATATCATTTCCTACAGAAGGTTTCGGTCCCTGATGTCGCATATTTTGATATTCTTGTCCGTTGGACACCATTTCTCTCCCAAAAACAACAAAGTACGGTGTGTATTTGGTTGTTTCGTGTACAGCGTTGCGTATTGCGCATGCAATCGTTTGGAGATCATTTGCCCAATCTTTATGACGTTTGATAGTCGCACGAATGGCGGTGGTAATGACACGGTTTGCTCGCTCCGTATTTTTAACTTGCGGATGATACGCTGGTGTTAGCCAATGATTTACCTTATATTCTGCTAACAATTCCCGAAATATTTTCGAGGTAAATTGGGTGCCGTTGTCCGTCAGAATGACTTCTGGTACACCAAATAGCAAAAATATCATGTTTTTTACAAACTCAACCAATGAAACGGCTTTTGCCTCCCTGAATGGCTGAATGAGTACAAATTTGCTAAAAACATCTGTCGCAACTAACAAGCAAGTATGTCTTCCCTTTCCGGATGCCGGCAGAGGCCCAACATAATCTAGGGTGACAAATTGCCACGGATACTCGACGAATCCCTTCTGCCCTCCCATTGGTGGTGTTAAATTAATGTTAACCGCTTTACAGGTCTGACATTTAATGCACTCAGAACAAACCTTTTTCACGTCTTTCATCATTCCCGGCCACGTATACTTTCGTTTGATTGCCTGGAGAGTTTTCTCTACTCCGAAATGCGCTATTTCATGTTCTCGCTTAATAACTTCTAGTCTCTCATTTTTTCTCAACAATATTTTCCATTGAAATCTTGGATCTTCAGACCGACGAGACGATATGTAACGGTAGATAATACCGTCCGATACGCGGTGTTCTGGAAATTTCCCAGGGTTTTCCTTAATTTCCCTAATTTTCTCCTCGTACTCTGTATCTTGACAGTTGATATCGAGTAAATTAATTGAGCGAGACAAGCAGTCTGCTGTAATATTGCTGGCACCCTTTCTGTACTGCAATTGAATGTCGTAGGACTGTATTTTAAGGGCCCATCGAAGCAGCTTCGAATTCCCAAAATCCACCCCAATTGTAAATAGCCATAAGAGGCTCCTTGCATCTGTTAACACCCTAAACTTCGATCCTTCTACGTAGTGTCTAAAATTTTCTATTGCTAATAGTACACCTAAGCACTCTTTTTCTACGCTTGAATAAGCTCTTTGCGTTCGGCTCAATTTCTTACTAAAGTAAGCGATTACTCTAGTTTCCCCATCAAGCTCTTGAACAAGCGCAGCACCCACCGCGGTGTCTGACGCATCCGATTCAATTGTGAATGGTTTCGAAAAATCGGGGTTGGCGAGAATCGGTGCGGACGTGAGTACAGATTTTAATTCTATGAAAGCTTCCTCGGCTTCTTCGCTCCAGCTAAATTTCTTTTTTGATTTTTTTAGCAAATCGGTAATAGGTACCGTGATTTTGCTGTAATTTTTCATAAACCGCTGGTAAAAACCTGCCAATCCCAAAAGTCTCCTAACGTCTTTTATGGATTTTGGTCTTGCATAGTCCAGTATGGGTGATATCCGAGAACTATCTATTCCAATACCTTTCTCTGTCAGAAGATAACCCAAATATTTTATTTGTTTTCTACAAAACCTTGACTTTTCCATGGAGATCGTCAGGTTTGCGTTGCGCAACCTGACTGCGACTATTCGCAGCAAACGAAAATGTTCAGTAAGCGAGTTAGTAGCGATTACAATGTCATCTAGGTATACAAAAACTGATGGCATTAAATCGAATCCAATAACTTTATCCATCAGTCTACACATTGTATATGGCGCGTTCGTGACCCCAAAGGGGCAGACTTTAAAACGAAATAGACCTTTGGCAGTTCGAAAAGCAGTTAAATTTCGACTTTCTTCCTTTAAGGGTATTTGAAAATATGCGTCCTCCAAATCTATAATCGAGAAATATTTTGCTCTTTCCAATCTCCCAAAAATTTCGAGCATGTTTCGAATCGGATAGGTATCTTTAACTGTCATAGCATTCAGTCTTCTTGAATCAAGGCAAACCCTAATTTTCCCATTAGATTTCCTAACCGGAACTAGTGGGTTAGTCCACTCGCTATAGCATTCCTCAATAACACCCATTTGCTTAAATCTTTCAATCTCAGCGTCAACTTCCTGCTGTATGGAAGGTGAGCATCGATAAGTGGGTTGATTTTTAGGCTTAGATCCTTCTTTTTAAATTATCTCGTGCTCGATTTGATTTGTTCGACCCAATTTTTGCGTGCTAGTAAAATCGAACGCCCGTATCGCCTCCATCAACTCTGCTCGTTCCCTCTCCGACAGTTTATGTTCAACCTCGATCGTTTCTTCTGTCGGTTCCGGGTTTTTATCTGGTATATCAATGGTTGGCACATCAAGAGTTTTATCTTCTCCCGTTATCGGTAAAGTAGGTAACTGTTCTATCGGTTCAAGGGTAAACGCAATTAGATTATCGACGTCGGCAAATTCACCTATCTGTTCTGGTCCATGGCCCAAATCTACCATTGGTTTTATCCCAAAACTTCGCCAAAAATTACACCCCAAAATTGACTTTGAAATTTCTGGTACTACAACGGTTGGTACCACCTTAGTCACATGTTTATATGTGTACGGTATGTTTAAATAGCCAATGCACGAATACGCGGTATTATCGGCCGTACCAACCCTTAATTTTGTTGGCTGAAGTTTCAACCCGTATTTCTCGGCAAGCTCTAGGGAATTAACTACACTTATTCCGGCTCCCGAATCCAGTAAAGCAGTAAATTCTGTGTCGAAAACCTTTACTTTTAGGTACGGACATTTCCTCGTTTCGATTTTTATTGTATGTATCTGATTCATCGGGTCAAAATTTATTTCATTATTGGGAACTACTTCTTTTTGTGGTTCTCATCTCTACCTTCCCACCGTGGCCTCAAAACATTATCGTCTTGAGCGTCATCGCTCCCATTTTCGTACAACTCGCAATCCACGTTGTGTATTGGTTTGTGATTGCGCGTGTCAGAAAATTGTTGTAACATAGGATCGGCTGCATCGATGTTATGGTTCAACCAAATTAAGTGATCCAAGTCTCGGACACGTATAATTGAAATTTTGCTTCGATAATGCTGCCGCATGTTATCCCAAACCACCTCAAATTTTCGTCGTTTTGACAGCGGTGTAGAAAGCATCTTGTTCAACCGCTCAATTTCCGTTACGAAGGCAATAAAACTCTCTCCCCTTATCTGTTTTCGCTCTTGAATTCGTTGTCTTATACCTTGATCCTGATTAGGATTACCGAAACGGTACCAGATTCTTTCTTCGAAATCGTTCCAATCGATGAACTCATCCACGTAGGTGAAAAACCAGTCTGATGCTATACCCTCAAAAATAAGGTGAATATCACGTAGCAGGGCTGAGTTTGAGACTCCCTCGCGAGAAGCAATTTTTTTGAGTTTGTACAAAAAATTCTCAACAGAAACCGATTTTCCCTCCCCTGAAAAAGATAACTTCCAATTTTCAATCCTACGATAGTGTCTTTGACCCTGAATTCCATGATCCCTATGCCTCTGAGGCGATCTACGGGTATTTACCCTGCTCCCGGCATCGGATCCTACGCTTCTAGCGCTATCCCCACAGTCGCTTCGATTGTACAGTCTTCCGTTGGAATTATTTTGCGAATACCCGTCAGAATCTGAATTATCATCAACCCTATTCTGCTCTCCTATTCTACTCCCCCACCGTGAATTTCCAGTTAGTGATTCCCTTCTGTTGGTTTTTGAATTTACTTGTAACTGACACAATTGCGATTGCAATTCGGCAATTTGCCTTTGCAGTTCACCGTACGAAGGTTTAGTTAATCGTTCCGAATCTTTATTATCTGCTCCCTGGTTCGTTTTGGGTACTGCTCCTAAAGAACTCTTCCCATTGTCAACAGCTTCCTCATCTATCGTTTCACCTTCCGCCCCTTTCTTGCTATCTGTCGATTCAAAATCGTTTTCAGACTCAGAGATTTTTTCTTCTTCCAACGGACACTTTGCTGTAGCCTTTTGCAACAGTTCAGAAATATTACTAAGTAGTTCTTTGCGTAGTTCCTCCCCACTTTCGCTGCTTGCCTCTCCCCTGCGTACTCTAAGAAAGTAGTGCCGCAACCGAGAGACTAATTTTCTATTTGTCCCGTCTTGTAACGCCAGCTCGATCTGGGAGACTCGATGCCGAATGACATCTGCCTCCTGTTCGAATTTGTATGGAGGTCGGTAATTTTTCCCCTTCTTTCTGGTCCACCAAAAATAAATGTCGTAAAAGTCTCAATTTCGTCTGCGTGTCCTTCTGTCTCTCCTCTAAACGACAACGTAACAGTAATTCATAATCCACTTCCTCATTTGATAAGTGGTTCGCATATGGGTATTCCATTTCGCCAAATTCAAAATATAACAATGATCACAAAAATCCGTTCACCAAAGAAAAATGTTCACTAACACCAATAATAAATAATATAAATTGCACTATGTTCTATCAAATAAATAAATTATGGGGTTTGCAAAACACAAATTGCAAATATAAATTTTAAATAAACGAATGAATAAATAAATGAATTAACGTAGAAAATAAATATAATTTAAGTACTGACTATAACGAAGAAATCAATTTTAATTAGGCACAAGGGTAAGACGCATACGCAAATAAAAATTTCGAATCAACGAGTTATATATATTTTTTCTTAGCAACAATCCGAAATCAACTTTGCGAGAAAAAAAAAATCGCAATCGAATAATGTATAATTCAAAATCGTGCAACGAATTTCCAAATCTAGCGCAAATTCTTAAATATTCGCCTTTTAAACGTTGGCCGCCAAAATGTAACGCGGACGATCGTCACGCGTTCGGTGATTCTCGTTCTGAAGGAACTCAAACGGTTGACTTCAATGCGCCACCCCCGGAGGGGATCAACCGTCGTGTTGTATTTGCCCGGCAAGAGATCTCTTTTCAGGGCGGATTCAGTAAAAGAACCCGAGTTGTGAATCGCGGAAGGTATGGCCAACAACAACCAACTTAAACGGCTATCTGAAAATTCAACGCCAGTGGAAAAAAATACAGAAGAGGTCTTTGAAACAACCCGTCGCTCGGCCAGTTAGCAAAAATCCACCACCCACTACTTTATCATCACGGGAAACAGACTCCAATCAAACTAACCGTTTCGGTCGGTAAGGTGGGTGGAGGGGATTGAGATTCCCAAGCAATCCTTACTTGGAGCAAAAAAGAAGAAAACGAACGAACCGCAACTGGACAAGCGACGTGAAGTTCCTAACAGACCGAACCAATCAATAGGGGTAGCTTCTCATATTCGCCAAAATGATCTCAACTGATTTGTGGGTTTACATTATCGGTAACGTCGGTACATAGTGCACTGGTTTATTTGTAGCTAAATTACACGCATCTTTATCTTCGGCCTTTGCCGACCTCTCCTCCAATCTACCTACTGTCTCATCTCTCACTTATTTCCCCCTCTCTATCTACTGACCTATCGTGTGCGGTTTTAGTTCTATCGATTTCTAATCGGGCCTCTTCGAACGGGTTATTTCATTATATCATCTTCTATTACACTTTACATGCGCATGTTATTAAAAAGGGTTTGAGTGCTCACTGACCGTAGACTATTGTAGTGCTCGGGAGCATACCTCGATGATGACGACGGTGCGACGAAACAATGGCGGCGGTGCGACGAAACGATGGCGTCGCTGGTGGTTGCGATGACGCCGACGAGGGACGTGGTAAATTTCGTTCCTGTCGATATGTTGAAAACGCTTGAAGAATCGACGGGGTTCGGACTGAACCGTGGATGACCGTTAGCCAATTCTAAGCTGTGGCGGGCAAAGCGATCCTGGTTTCGCTAGAAGTGGTTGACAAAGCAGCACGTTCCACGTGCATCGATAGAACCGTTTCCTATGGTTCACTTAACGGTGGTGGGAATTGTTCGCTAGTAGACAAAAAGCCGTTTGAACGGCTGTTCAAACGCGTTAGGGCGCGGTGTACGAAATTATTTTTTTTAAATCAATTTTACCTTATATTCTCAGGCCTTTCACGCACACGATACCGCACAAAATATCTTAGGCACTAAATTCTGTCTCCTATTTACGGGGAGAAAAACATCACTGTTACTGGCTAGACTGTAAAAACTTCACTCACTTTACCTAATTATTTTATATCACTCGACAACGCGCGGATCCAACACTCCACTTACATTCGCGAACCAGGTTAAATAAAGCTGGACGCTGCGAGAATCCCTCAGTTAAATAGTGAGCAATCTTCGGGAAATTTGAACCGGAAGTACGTTATCTAGCCGAAACAGGACAACGACCTTTCCAAACGACAGGTTCTCCCAAAAACCAATTCGTTGTTAATCCGGACTGGCATCTCTTTTTCGTTCAAGCCGTTTAAATTAAGCCATCTCAGATTCTGCCGACTACTAAGAATTCCCCTACTAAGAGAGATCTTGCCCGACGGAGAGAATACCGTGGAAAGACGGAATAAAGATTAACCGAGTATCTCCTGGTTAAGTGTTCACGCAGCAGGGAATTTCATAGAAGCTATACGAACCGCAGCAGAGAGCCGCATAAGCTTTGTACGTTCGCTCGAAAAGGTGCGTGTCTGAGATATTTGCATACTTGCGTCTTGTGCCATTCTTATCTAGATATTCGATTTGAAGTTGGTGTAATAATTATCACCACAATAGTGAACCAGAATACAACGAAGATTTTGGTGAACAATACGGATAACAATCATACTATAATAATAATTCCTAACATTGAAATAACTCTAATCATGCATTTGTACAATATCTATATAAGTCAAAATGTGACCATGTTACATAATATCACAACTTTTATTATTAAGAAACCCTAAATGTTTTACAAATATATTGTTTCGAACTCTAAGAATATTTTCTTGCAATAAAACGTACATGTAACCGCATACTTTCTTGATTTACAACGATTGAAAAAAATTACCATTACCGTTGCACCTCAGAAATGGCGGGAATGATATCAATATGATCTGCGTTACGGAATTTAATTTTAATATAGTAGATAAAAATAATTAATCATAAATCACCGTATGAATGAAGCTCTCTAATTCAATACTGCGCTATCAAAATAATCAAAACAAAGCAATCTGTACACCGCCTTATATATTTAATATTTTCTTGCATTAAAACGTACATGTCACCGCTTACTTTCTTGATTTAAAACGATTTAAAATGATGGTGCTTATTGTGAACCTCAGTAACGGCGGGAATAATATCAATATGATCTGCGTTACGTAAATCCTTTTTTATATAGTGGATTAAAATAATTAGCTATGCACCATCCTAAAATAAATAAGCGCTCTAATCCAATACTGCGCTATCAAAATAAAGCAACCTGCACATCGCCGTTGTTGCATCGCACACAATGAGGTTTGAATCGCACAGCCCCGCCACCACGTTTTACGTTATGTGAATGATATCACAGTTTTTATTATTAAGAAACCTTAAATGTTTCACAAATATATTGTTCCGAACTCTACAAATATTTTATTGCAATAAAACGCACATGTCACCGCTTACTTTCTTGATTTAAAATGATGGTGCTTATTGTGCACTTCAGTAACGGCGGGAATAATATGAATAAAATCTGCGTTACGTAAATCCATTTTTATATAGTGGATAAAAATAATTAATCATGCACCATCCTAAAATAAATGAAGCGCTCTAATCCGAAACTGCGCCATCAAAATAATCAAAACAAAGCAACCTGCACACCGCCTTTGCTGCGTCGCATGCAATGAAGATTGAATCGCACACCCCGCCATCGTGATCTCGTTGCGGCAGGAGAAGTTTGGTTGTGTTTGTTTTAACCAAGTCCGCATGCCAGCCGCACCGGACTTGCTTCAAAACAAACACAACTAAACTTCCCTCTCGCCCGCGACGCACGAAGCCGAATGAACCCCTAGGAGCGAATGAACCCTGGTCCGACATCTCCGACATTTTTGTTGCATTTGAGCACGACATTGGACCGAGGTTGAGCGAAATGTCGACCCGTTGTAGGACCGATCTATCGGAGAATCGGACGCGAATTGGTCCGACATCGGCCTGACAATTCTTACTGGGCGGCGGCGTGCTTGACTCACTGAATGCTGCTTCGGAGTTCGGTGTCTAAGATAAGTGCATACATTTACAAACATGTTTTTTTAAACTGCTGGTGGCTTTCACCGACATGAATCAAATACTTATTTTTTAGTATCCGCGTGTGAGTTTTATCTCACGATTTCGTGGGCTGATTGTGTGCTGAGGTTAGACGGCGCAAAGCGCAGCGTTTTTATATATTTTTTTATTGTTGATATTCTTTCTTACCTGGGAAAAGACGCGTACCACAAAACTTGTTTGTCTGTTTCGCGATATTTTTGAATTGTTAAAATGTTTTGAAATTTTGTATGTATGTATGTCTGTATGTGTGTGTGTATGTGCAACTTTTTTTTCTCACTCACTTTTCTCAGAGATGGCTGGACCGATTTTCATGAAATTAATTGCAAATGAAAGGTCTAGTTGCGCCATAGGTTACTATTGAATTTCATTGTAATCGTATTTTAAGTTTAGAGGTAATGTATCAAAATGTAAAAATCACGAAACATCAATATCTTAGAAACCACACAACCGATTTCAATAAAACTGGTTCCAAATGATTGGGCTGTCCCCAGAACCCTTAACTTTTGAATTTCGTTATGATTGAACATATGGTTCAAAAGGTATATAAAGAAAAGTTATCCTGAGGTTGTTTAAACTCACTCATTTTTCTCAGAGATGGCTGAACCGATTTTCACAAAATTAGTGTCAAATGAAAGGTCTAGTTGCCCCATAGGTTGCTATTGGATTTCATTGTAATCAGATTGTAACTTTGTCCGTTTTTATAAAAATGTGAAATCACATAATGAAAGTAAACATATTGACTTTCTCCCAACGATCACTGGCTAATTAAAAGGTAGAAAAGTGATCCAAATGGCCGAATGTCATATACTACTCGACTCAGTTCAACGAATCGAGCATTTTCTGCATGTATGCATGTATAGGTGTATATGTTTGTGTGTGGGTGTGTACGTGTGTATGTGCACCTTTTTTTCGCACTCACTTTTCTCAGAGATGGTCTGACCGATTCTTTCTATATTGGTGTCAAATGAAGGGCTTATTTGCCGCTTAAGTTGCTATTGAATTTCAAATTGTAATCAAACTTTTAGTTTTGGCGCTGCGTCAGAATGTAAAAATCGCTCTGATATCTCAGAAGCTATGAACATAGTTGAATTCAAATTAATGGGCTTTTAAACCCTTAAACATAATATTTAAACATGTGGTTTGAAAGTTATAGAAAGAAACGTAACGCGCAGACTGTTCAAACTATAGCTACGATCAAAATATGTGACCTCAACATCATTTAAATTCGATATTGTACTATTTCAATGTTTGCGGCCTTGCTCAGGATTGAAGTTGAAATAAAAATACATTTCTATCATTTCACTTTTTGCCTTTCTCCTAGAAAGGTATAGCAATCACTGCAAAAACCAAAGGTATAAAAGTGCTCAAAAGGGCCGAATGTCGTGTATCAAAAGGGCCGAATGTCGTGATTTCAATGAAATTAATTGTGAAAATGAAAGGTCTAGTTGCCCTGTAAGACTCTATTGAATTTTATTGTAATCTGATTTATAGTTTAGAAGTTATGTATCAAAATGTAAAAATCTCGAAACATCAATATCTCAGAAACTACATAACCTATTTGAACAAAATTGATTACAAATGAACGGGCTACCTAAAAAACTCTTAACTTTTGAATTTTATAAAGCTTGAACGTGTGGTTCAGAAGTTATGGAAAGAAACGTGTTCTGGAGACTATTTAATCTCACTCATGTTTCTCAGAAATGGCTGGACCGATTTTCATAAAATCAGTGTCATATGGAAGGTCTAGTTGCCCCATAAGACCCTATAGATTTTTTTGCAAACGGATAATTACTTTAAAAATGTGAAATCCAGCTATGAACAGAAACATATTCCGAAGACTACTTGGACTCACTCACTTTTCTCAGAGATGGTTTAACCGATTTCCACAAAATTAGTGTCAAATGAAAGGTCTAGTTGCCTCATAACACCCTTTTGAATTTTGCTGTAATCGGACCGTAACTTTGTCTGTAATGTATCGAAATGTGAAAATCACGAAACTTCATTATCTTAGAATAATATTGATATCAGATGAACGGGCTGGTTAAGGGTTAACTGATGAATTATGATTGAACACGTGGTTTCAAAGTTTGGCTGCCCTATACGTTCCCTTTTCATTTGATTGTAATCAAACTTAAGCAACCGTTATGTATTAAATTGTTAAAACAACGAAAGTCTATTATCTCAAGTATTACACGACTCATTTGAACTTAACTAGTGTCATACAAACGAGTCATATCTCAAACTTATACCACAAAAGATCAAAATAATGGTCGCAGTGGTCCAAATCTCACAAAAAAAAATCTCAAACCTTCAAATAACATACTTAATAACAATTTGATATGCTGTTCAAAAGTTTTGGAAAGAAAAGAAATTCAAAGACTATTCAACACTATACCTGCTTTGATCAATATATATGGGCTCAGCGTTCCCGGTATCGCTCGTGAATAAATTGTTCGAAATTAAGAGCAATTTCTTTAATTTCGCTATTTCTTAAGCACTGACATTACGTCAAATTTCATATTTTATACTTCAATTACAACATCAATATTTTAGAACCCAATGAGTGAATATAAATACCTTTATTGGATTTAAGCATTCATCTGAATCTATTTTTACAAATAATAAGTTTGAATGAGAAAGGCCGAGTCTGACCGCTAGGTGGATTAATTTAGGTTTTTCTTTGCTGTTCATGACTTCTTTGGCTTTTGAATGATTATTTTTAGCTCCAAGCTAAATTTTTACTATATATTCATAGACGTAACACAATTAATTTAGGACGTTTTGGTTTAAGTGTGTGTGTCTTCTATTTTTTCTAAATTCATCTTTTTATCTTTTATGATGTATTTTTGCGTTAACGATTGATATCATGGATGCGACCATACCCACGTTTGAAAATAATTAACTTTTCACAACTCGCATATAAGTCACATATCAAATGTGATGAAGATAGCAACTGGATACCGTATAGTGGCCGCTTCAAACAACGTTATCGCGATATATATTAAAAAGTCACAGTCAGTCTTCGTTGTTGCACGTCGAACAAAGTGTGCGAGAAAAACCAGAAAAACACGTTTTCGCTGTGCTTCTGATTCTCATGTTTGGATACAGATATACATTTCCCGCGCTGTATGTTTGCACAAATATGTGAACATTTTTCTAGCTAATGTTTTCTTCTGAGCAAGTAACAATCTAGTGTGCTAGGTTCTAAGTTTTGGCTGTGCAAGCGGCGTTGCATTTCGAATCATTTGTAGGTACCATGATGTGTAAAACATCATGATTTGTAATACTACCTGACCACCTCGTATGCTTTCTGCAAGCGGCTAATGAGATTTCTTGTTTTTCTGTCGTTACGAACTGTTTGAATGATTTCAAATTATAATTTAAATTCAAGTTGTGTAACAGCAATACATTTAGCCAATTTGCACGACAAAAGGCAACTCCGTGTTCGATATTTAGAAATTGAAAAGACTTCATACCGAAATTCAAAAACATTATTTCAAGTAAAGCGTTCAAAGTTTAACCACTCCGTACCTATGTTTTCTGAAAACTGCTACAGAGAATTCATGTTATTATATCATTATGAACTGTTCAAATGATTTAGTTTTTTCTTGAAAGATAGATTATCAATAACTGGAACAGAATCTTCAGCCACATGCAGTGTTGCAAAGCTCACTCACTCCAGCTGCTTGGCGGGCCCTCCTGAGTGCGTATTATCAGCTATAAACACAGTGGAGTTTACTCCAAGCAACCCATGCACACGCTGGATTTCATTTTCATTTGCTCCACGCGCGCGCGGAGCATCATAGCTAGCGAACCTATACATTAGAGAAATGACAGACACTCACCGTTAAGGCAACTGTCAGCATCAAAACGGGCGAGCTGTATAAATTTGCATTGCCGTTATCCGTTTTGATGTTGACAGTTGCCTTAACGGCGAGTGTCTTGTCATTTCTCTAATGTATAGGTTCGCTACATTTCTCTAATGTATAGGTTCGCTAATCATAGCAGCCACTCCGACCGCCTCGCACTTCGACGTGAGTTGCAGGCATATGCATCGCTCCGGAGCGCTCCGCGAGTGTCACACAGCTTGTGTTTGCTGCGATTAGTTTTCTTTTTCGCGAATGAAATCCTACTATTGAATCTGGTGGGATAGGAATAGGGTGGTTTACCGGTAAAACAAAAACCGGTAAAACCGATAGTTTTTTCAATACCGAAATACCGGTATTGGAGAGGCGAAAAAACCGGTATTTTCGGTATTTTTCTTAAAATTTAAAAAAAAAAACTTGTCACAATTTTCATAAATCATTGTAGGGTTAATGAATGCTACCAACTTAGGTAGGCGTTAAAAATCATATGACGGTGTATATAATAAATACATTTACACAAAAGCAACATTGAACATAAATTTATTTACTAAGTAAAACAGCTAATCTCTATACACACTCATACTTACAGGGGCAACTCAGAGATCTCAGAGATGGTTTAACCGATTTCCACAAAATTAGTGTCAAATGAAAGGTCTAGTTGCCTCATAACACCCTTTTGAATTTTGCTGTAATCGGACCGTAACTTTGTCTGTAATGTATCGAAATGTGAAAATCACGAAACTTCATTATCTTAGAATAATATTGATATCAGATGAACGGGCTGGTTAAGGGTTAACTGATGAATTATGATTGAACACGTGGTTTCAAAGTTTGGCTGCCCTATACGTTCCCTTTTCATTTGATTGTAATCAAACTTAAGCAACCGTTATGTATTAAATTGTTAAAACAACGAAAGTCTATTATCTCAAGTATTACACGACTCATTTGAACTTAACTAGTGTCATACAAACGAGTCATATCTCAAACTTATACCACAAAAGATCAAAATAATGGTCGCAGTGGTCCAAATCTCACAAAAAAAAATCTCAAACCTTCAAATAACATACTTAATAACAATTTGATATGCTGTTCAAAAGTTTTGGAAAGAAAAGAAATTCAAAGACTATTCAACACTATACCTGCTTTGATCAATATATATGGGCTCAGCGTTCCCGGTATCGCTCGTGAATAAATTGTTCGAAATTAAGAGCAATTTCTTTAATTTCGCTATTTCTTAAGCACTGACATTACGTCAAATTTCATATTTTATACTTCAATTACAACATCAATATTTTAGAACCCAATGAGTGAATATAAATACCTTTATTGGATTTAAGCATTCATCTGAATCTATTTTTACAAATAATAAGTTTGAATGAGAAAGGCCGAGTCTGACCGCTAGGTGGATTAATTTAGGTTTTTCTTTGCTGTTCATGACTTCTTTGGCTTTTGAATGATTATTTTTAGCTCCAAGCTAAATTTTTACTATATATTCATAGACGTAACACAATTAATTTAGGACGTTTTGGTTTAAGTGTGTGTGTCTTCTATTTTTTCTAAATTCATCTTTTTATCTTTTATGATGTATTTTTGCGTTAACGATTGATATCATGGATGCGACCATACCCACGTTTGAAAATAATTAACTTTTCACAACTCGCATATAAGTCACATATCAAATGTGATGAAGATAGCAACTGGATACCGTATAGTGGCCGCTTCAAACAACGTTATCGCGATATATATTAAAAAGTCACAGTCAGTCTTCGTTGTTGCACGTCGAACAAAGTGTGCGAGAAAAACCAGAAAAACACGTTTTCGCTGTGCTTCTGATTCTCATGTTTGGATACAGATATACATTTCCCGCGCTGTATGTTTGCACAAATATGTGAACATTTTTCTAGCTAATGTTTTCTTCTGAGCAAGTAACAATCTAGTGTGCTAGGTTCTAAGTTTTGGCTGTGCAAGCGGCGTTGCATTTCGAATCATTTGTAGGTACCATGATGTGTAAAACATCATGATTTGTAATACTACCTGACCACCTCGTATGCTTTCTGCAAGCGGCTAATGAGATTTCTTGTTTTTCTGTCGTTACGAACTGTTTGAATGATTTCAAATTATAATTTAAATTCAAGTTGTGTAACAGCAATACATTTAGCCAATTTGCACGACAAAAGGCAACTCCGTGTTCGATATTTAGAAATTGAAAAGACTTCATACCGAAATTCAAAAACATTATTTCAAGTAAAGCGTTCAAAGTTTAACCACTCCGTACCTATGTTTTCTGAAAACTGCTACAGAGAATTCATGTTATTATATCATTATGAACTGTTCAAATGATTTAGTTTTTTCTTGAAAGATAGATTATCAATAACTGGAACAGAATCTTCAGCCACATGCAGTGTTGCAAAGCTCACTCACTCCAGCTGCTTGGCGGGCCCTCCTGAGTGCGTATTATCAGCTATAAACACAGTGGAGTTTACTCCAAGCAACCCATGCACACGCTGGATTTCATTTTCATTTGCTCCACGCGCGCGCGGAGCATCATAGCTAGCGAACCTATACATTAGAGAAATGACAGACACTCACCGTTAAGGCAACTGTCAGCATCAAAACGGGCGAGCTGTATAAATTTGCATTGCCGTTATCCGTTTTGATGTTGACAGTTGCCTTAACGGTGAGTGTCTTGTCATTTCTCTAGCGAACCTATACATTAGAGAAATGACAAGACACTTACCGTTAAGGCAACTGTCAACATCAAAACGGGCGAGCTGTATAAATTTGCATTGCCGTTATCCGTTTTGATGTTGACAGTTGCCTTAACGGCGAGTGTCTTGTCATTTCTCTAATGTATAGGTTCGCTACATTTCTCTAATGTATAGGCTCGCTAATCATAGCAGCCACTCCGACCGCCTCGCACTTCGACGTGAGTTGCAGGCATATGCATCGCTCCGGAGCGCTCCGCGAGTGTCACACAGCTTGTGTTTGCTGCGATTAGTTTTCTTTTTCGCGAATGAAATCCTACTATTGAATCTGGTGGGATAGGAATAGGGTGGTTTACCGGTAAAACAAAAACCGGTAAAACCGATAGTTTTTTCAATACCGAAATACCGGTATTGGAGAGGCGAAAAAACCGGTATTTTCGGTATTTTTCTTAAAATTTAAAAAAAAAAACTTGTCACAATTTTCATAAATCATTGTAGGGTTAATGAATGCTACCAACTTAGGTAGGCGTTAAAAATCATATGACGGTGTATATAATAAATACATTTACACAAAAGCAACATTGAACATAAATTTATTTACTAAGTAAAACAGCTAATCTCTATACACACTCATACTTACAGGGGCAACTAGTGAGTTTCGAACCTACTAGTCAACTACAAATTCTGAAAATCATAGTTTGAGGCAGCAATCACAATCATGGTCGCGAAAAAACGCAAGTCATTATTCGTTTTGTGCTATTTCAAGGTAAAACTAAAAAAATGAGATAAAAATATAAATTTGGATTAAGAATTTATTTTTTGTTGGCATCTCCGTGTGCATTGCACAGATTGAACCAAGTTATGGACAAGTTGCTCCTGATACAAAAAATATGAAGAATTGAAAAATATGAAGAATTTCACCCTAAAAATAACTGTCCCTTGAAAAATTACATTTAAATAGCTATAGCATAGTCAAAGCTTCGTCGCCCATACTGCAGTGGATATTTCTAGCTGAGAAAAATGTTTTCTCTGGTTCAACTGAATTTGGACGAACTGTTCAAACAGACAGATCCGAATAGAGAAGTATTTACCTTCGGTTCCTTCGGATTCTTGTCTGATCATCATTTTATTTTCTTCTTCATTCATTTACTCTTCTCAACAGTTTCAGTTTTTCTAAGAATTTTGAAGTTATTCACTAACTTAAAACTATGTTTGGCGATGTGAAAGAAAATTGAAATAAAAATCTGCATGTTTTTTTTTGTTCCTATGAGTTTCGAAATTATGTTCTTCGTTATCATATCACACGATTCATTCATTGAAATTTTCCAAACACTGTTAAATGTATCTGGATCGTATACCACAAGAGATCAAAACAATGGTCGCAGTGCACATAGGAGTATTACAGTCAAAAAGCTGACCAAAATACGAAAAAAATAATTTAAGTGTTCCTCGTGCTATTGATCCTTTTTGCATTCTCTGATACATACTACATTGTATGCAGCCCATCTTGAAATTTTCTGAATTGTTTACAAACGACAGTAACTATCATAGCCTTGGTATTAGTTAGAGCCCATGAATAAGTCACAAAATGTTCTACGAAAAATATAAACTTCTACTCATGTTATTATAACTTTAAAGTGATTCTTGAGCGTCAACGGAGTCGCTTTAGTTCAAATAAAATCGACAGTTTCGAAATATGACAAAACTGGTATAGCTTAACCCTTAAATGCGCACGACGGTAAAAGATCATCTGAAAACATAAAATCTTTGTTTAAGAGGTTAACTGCTCTAAAATTAACCAATATGCATAAAAAATTGAAAAATTTACTTTTTAATGTGCAAATATTACCATGTTGTTTTCAAACAACACTGTGACTTTATCGCAGAATAAAGTCGAAACAATTACTTTTGTTAACAGTAACTTTAAAATTGACCTTTTGTTTGTATAATTACTGATAATTCAGACATTTCCACTAACCACTAACCTTATTTTAAAATTTATTTACAAAGACAGTCAGCACCAGTCGGGAATCTCGCCATGTTTTTTTTCGTTTACGAGATTTTGACAGCAAAAATAAAAACAAAACATTCAAATACAGTACTTCCAGCTGTTGAGTTTTTTTCGTTAGAGTCAAGAGAGCTGGTCTAATGAATTATATTTCTAAAAAATACTAAAATACGTATATTTTAAAACGTTTTTAGTAGTGTTGTTTCAAAGCATTTAAGGGTTAATCATGAAATTGTAAAGTTGGTCGGAAGCTTTACATTCATGTCGGCCAAGGAAAGGATTGATTGCAGTGATCGAAGCAAGAGACGCAAAACGCAAATGCTAAGAGAAAATGTACCATTGGATGAGTTGAGTTACGCAGTTAACATGACTCAATTATCTACTGGAAGCACTGTGGTTTCCAAAATATTCATATCCTTTTGAAGCGAGGGATTTAAAAAACGCTTTAAAAGTACTTTACGAACTAATTTCATTTTTTGTCCTATTGACTTACATTTTAAGTTTAGTAAAGCGGGCAATGTATGTAGTTTCGCGGGAATGCGAAGATGAACGGGAATAGAAAGTGTGACTAGGATTAGAAAAAATTTTCCCTCGTCCAGACGGGACTCGAACCCGCAATCTCCGTTGTCTCCGGCAAGGTGTTTTGGCCAATTAAACTACTGGGTAAGGGTAACTCTTCCTAAGACCAATGTCGAATCACCCTCTACTATTGTGTTCCCGCATCTCAGCACGCCGCGATGAAACTGCACACACTGCCCTGTGGAAGTTTATTTCTGTCAACTGAGAGAGTGGTCTCTTTACGCACACTATGTATAATGACTTATTATATCTACAGCGGCGCAAGCGATGAGACACGTCAGTTGGTGGCCAACTCCCATGGAAGGCGTATCACGGAAGAGCTCCGTTGTGCTAATTTTACTTTACGAACTAATTTCATTTTTTGTCATATTGACTTACATTTTAAGTTTAGTAAAGCGGGCAATGTATGTAGTTTCGCGGGAATGCGAAGATGAACGGGAATAGAAAGTGTGACTAGGATTAGAAAAAAATTTCCCTCGTCCAGACGGGACTCGAACCCGCAATCTCCGTTGTCTCCGGCAAGGTGTTTTGGCCAATTAAACTACTGGGTAAGGGTAACTCTTCCTAAGACCAATGTCGAATCACCCTCTACTATTGTGTTCCCGCATCTCAGCACGCCGCGATGAAACTGCACACACTGCCCTGTGGAAAATTTTTTCTAATCCTAGTCACACTTTCTATTCCCGTTCATCTTCGCATTCCCGCGAAACTACATACATTGCCCGCTTTACTAAACTTAAAATGTAAGTCAATATGACAAAAAAAATGAAATTAGTTCGTAAAGTAAAATTAGCACAACGGAGCTCTTCCGTGATACGCCTTCCATGGGAGTTGGCCACCAACTGACGTGTCTCATCGCTTGCGCCGCTGTAGATATAATAAGTCATTATACATAGTGTGCGTAAAGAGACCACTCTCTCAGTTGACAGAAATAAACTTCCACAGGGCAGTGTGTGCAGTTTCATCGCGGCGTGCTGAGATGCGGGAACACAATAGTAGAGGGTGATTCGACATTGGTCTTAGGAAGAGTTACCCTTACCCAGTAGTTTAATTGGCCAAAACACCTTGCCGGAGACAACGGAGATTGCGGGTTCGAGTCCCGTCTGGACGAGGGAAAATTTTTTCTAATCCTAGTCACACTTTCTATTCCCGTTCATCTTCGCATTCCCGCGAAACTACATACATTGCCCGCTTTACTAAACTTAAGCTTTAAAAGTAGCAGAATCAATTATTGGCAAAAAAGTATTCACCAGAACAAGCTCTTACTATATTTGTACTCTTTTCGAATTTCAGAGTGATGGTGATCTAACTTGACGAAAACTTGTTAAAAATAAGTTTTTATGTCTAAATATAAATTTTAATAGAGATAAAACCACTTTAAAACCCATTAGAAATGTAAATGATAAACAATGTAAATGATAAACATTTCTAGAGGTCCTATCTGCTTTCATCGTTTTTCCGAAACGTCTTTTCATTTTGGAAATGTTTAGCTTAAGTAACTCTCCCAAGCGTGTTTTTTGTTCAGATGTTAGAGTAATCCCTCCGCTATCAACTTGTGCAAATAACGTGTCAAAAAAGATGTTTAATAAGTTGCGGTGATTGAATGAAAGTGACCGATCAAAAAATCGATCAAAGCAGATAGACCTTTTGAAATGTTTCTCTAGATTTGCTATCTGAAAACTAATTAAAAAAAATTTGGCCAAGTTTTTGTTCTACGTACTCCTATGTGCAATGGTCTAAATCTTACAGAAAAAGCTGGATCGTAATTAAGCATAGGTACTCATAAATGCAAAACCATAGTTATGCAGTGACACGTCCATAGATGTAACCTGAGACGCTGAGCAAAAAATAAATTCAAAATCAAAATTAATGTAAATTTTTTAGTTTTATTTTAAATAGTACAGTGAAAATAACTTGCGTTTTTTGCGGACATGATTGTCATCACTTCCCCAAACTATGATATTCAGACTTTTGTAGTTGAACAAGTAGGTTAAAAGAACACGAGTCGCCCCTGGTTTGCATAAATCCGAAAAAAATGAAAATACCGGTTTTTTACCGGTTTTTATTTTTATGAATACCGAAATACCGGTTTTTCGAAAAGTCGGTAATACCGACCACCCTAGATAGGAACAACTTATTTGTAATGTTCTTCATCATCAAATATATTTATGATTATAAAATTAGGGTTTCAACGGGAATAATTTTTTTAACCAAAGCGACTGTACTGCCGTCATACGAACGAGCACTTCGCTGACCCCGCGTTATGCTGCCGGTCATCGCCAGTGGTATAGTTTAAGAGAAGAATAAAAATAAAGAAGTCAGTCGCGAGCAGACGGGCACGCGAGAAGGAAGTAATCAACTCTCTGTTGTGTATCACAAAATCCGAACCTAAAAGGGCACCTAAATACCACATGGCGATCCTGCCAATTTTTAGTAACAAGTTTTTGGTAACAAATCATTACGCAAACAGGATGAGCATTATCAGGTTCAAAAGGATCAGATAAGAACTAAAGATATGATGTGATCAGTGAATTGGTGGATGTTAAAGTTTTGGCTGCAGCCGTAATTCGCTGTTGCGGGTTTCTTCCGCTAATCGTGTGAAAAGACAGAATAACAAGTTTTGAAAACGTGGACTGCTGCAGAAATGAAACGCGAAAAATTTACAAGTACCCTTCTTTAAGCTTGTGCGATTTTCATATCTTCTATCGTGGTGAAAACGAAGAAAAATGCTTTATGCATATGCTTGAAAGTGTACTATATTAAAAGCAAAGGATAATCAGTGATTTGAAAAGACAGCAGCAGTGAGTGAAAAATACGTTAGCCAACAAGGATGGGTTGGTTTTCCGCAGATGAAATTATTGCACCGGTAACGAATACAAACAGCAGTGAGCGGAATAAAACCGCAGTCGCGGTAGCAGCTTGCGTGCTGGCGGCTGTCGCCATAGGCTACATTAAGTTACTCGCAAAATAACACCGTCAGCAGACTGAACGGGTCGCTGATCGCGCAGTGCGTCTAAATAACAGTATTGCTACGATATTAGAATCAAAATACTAGCAAAAAACTTTTTCGGGTTTTTCGGTTGACACTGAAAAAAAACATTAAATTCGTGCATAGATAGTGAGGGTCAATCACCTAAAAATGAGCATCATGAGCCGACAAGAGGTCAACGCCCGAATGATATAAATTTGTAAAAATATGCTGGACTACATCAACGACCGTTTCCGCGTCCAGTTACACGAACAACACCAATTGTTTTCCACGAGTCAACTAGCTGCATACACCAGGGTCATCGATTTTCTATATGTAACGGCAGCCGGAGCAGTGGTGGAAAACAACGAACCCAGGAGGGTCCTAGAAGAACTGTCCACATATAAGGGTGAGCTCGATTACTTGGAACACCGACAATAGGCGCTGAGCTAAGATTTCGTAGCAAGAAAGAATAAACACTAAAGTATATTTTGTTATAGTCAGAAATATACCTCTCCAAACATTAAAGTGCCATAGAGTACCTCTCAAAATATTGGAGTAGGCAACTGTAAGTAAAAATAAAAAATAATAAATAAATAACAAAATAAAATAACTACCTAAATATACAATAAATATTTGATAATACCCATATAATAATCAAATAACCATATGGAACACGTTTTCCCATATGGAAAAATTTTTCGGAGTGGGTGACATTTTAAATAAGTTGCTTGTAAATTTGAAAAAGGTAAAAAAATTGACAGCCCCGACAAAGAGACACGTTCGCAACGGAAGCAGCCGCAGCTAATATAGTACAGCCCATTGCTGTGCAAGCATTTATTAAAGGATTAAAAAATCATCAAACAGCTTTATTCTTAAAGGCCAGAAACCCAGGCACCCTAACAGAAGCAATTAGCGATGCACTGGAAGTGAATAATACCAGCGACGAATCCATAATGTGGATTCAACCCAGGTTTCGGAGGTATACTAACAATCCTCGCGGAAACTGGCGGGGACGAGGCCGTGGTTTCCGGAATAGAGGCGGTAACCGCGGTAGAGGACAATTTTACCAAAACCAAGGAAATCCAAATAACAGAAACAATTACCAACGAGGTAATTACAGCCAAGGAAACAACAATAGACGTTTCAATAACAACAATAATAATAATGAAAATAACGATAACGCAAATAATAGAAACAATGACCGCGGGCGACAACAAAACAATCGTCACGCAAATATGGCATAACAAGAAAATGGAAATAACGAAGAGGTGAACGTGGCGAATCTTTTCCGTGAATAACGCAAACAAAGGATTGCTACGTGCTAAATTTTGTTTTTATCAAAGGGACGTAAATTTCATAATCGATAGCGAAGCCAGTTGTTCGCTTATATCAAAACAGTCCTTAGGGGCAATAGCCACTGAAATTTGTTTCGGCGACTATTGTTTCCCCGTAACGTTGCATGAATCGGAAAATTTACCACAGAGCGTACCGGCACTGCTCGGTACAGATTTATTGAGAAAGTATGAAGCTAGCATAGACTTAGGAACGATGAAACTAAAATTAGCTCATTAACAGTGTGAAATTCATTCGTTGTTTTGCTTTCGTCTCGATTAGACGCAAATTGTTCATCTCCGTTTGAGTTCGCAAAATAACAATACACGAGTTATCGTACGGGTGTTTTTTTTTGTCGATTAGTTCTTGTGCTGCGCGATAACAATAGGCTGCAGTATATCGGCAGAAACATCTTCTGCACACTGGTAGGGGCAGGCTACCCCGCCAGTGATCCGATACGCAGCTGATATATCAGCAAGAATAATTCCCCCGCACCGCTGTTACCCCGCTAGCAGCACGGACCACCATACGATCGAGCGAGTGGAAATCAACAACAAGTGGCATCTACAAGACCACGGCCACTGTGTTACAACACGAAGCTGGATCGTCATTGTTTGTTCTGCGGAGACACACTTCCCGATTGATCCTACTAGCAGTCGAGAGGTCGTGACTTAGACGTTCGGTGAAGTGTTCGCTTTAGAATTATTATCATTATTAATATTATTACTATCAATATTATTATTATTATTATTATTATTATTATTGTTATTATTATTATTATTTTTATTAGTATTAGTATTATTACTATTGTTATTGTTATTATTATTAGTATTACTGCCTTTTTTTTATTTGATCTATTGTAGTTTGAAATATTGTTTTTAAAATTTAATACCAACTATTTGATCCCCCCCACACATTCAAATATTTATCGTTTGTGTGCGGTAGAGCGTAACGCTCCCGCAAAATGGACGACATGCAGGTGCAACTTTTCCTGGATGTGGAAACAAATGGGGAAGAAATTGAAATTTCCCCCAGCAGTTCTCCCTTACCTTCCCCTGTACCATCCCCGCTACCTAGCCCTGTACCAAGAGTACCGGAAATACGGGTAAAAGCTTACCCAGATGCCGCTAGCGGTCCCTACGTTGTTTACTTCCGGCCCATAAAAAACCTTTGAATATAATTCAAATAGGCAAAGACCTGGCAAACCAGTTTCCGGCCTTAACCGAGATTACGAAGGTGAGGCCGAACAAACTGCGAGTTGTCGTGAGTAGCTCGAAGCAAGCAAACGAAATTGCTAGCTACGAGCTCTTTACAAGGGAGTACCGCGTGTACATCCCTGCCAAGGACGTGGAGATCGACGGTGTGGTTACCGAAGGAAGCCTCACGGTCGATGACATTTTGCGTCATGGGGTTGGCTGTTTCAAGAACCCCCTGATTCAAAATGTAAAGATACTGGATGTCAAGCAATTATATTCAGTATCCATCGAAGAAGGGAAGAAGAAATTCCTCCCTTCGGATTCCTTCCGGGTGACATTCGCCGGATCCGCACTGCCGAGCTACATAGCTTTGAACAGGGTTCGTCTGCCTGTACGCCTGTTTGTACCGCGGGTCATGCATTGCCAAAATTGCAAGCAGTTAGGCCATACAGCCACCTACTGCTGCAACAAGGCACGCTGCAGCAAGTGCGGAGGCAATCATGCTGAGACCGCTTGCAGTGAGGATACTGAAAAGTGTCTTTACTGCGAGGGAACTCGGCATGACCTTTCGGCGTGTCCCGCGTACAAACAGCGCGAGGAAAAAATTAAGCGTTTCCTTAAGGAACGATCAAAGCGCTCTTTTGCAGAAATGCTTAAGAGGGCTAAGCCACCCTCGACAGGAAACATCTTTTCCTTTTTGCCAACCGATGAGGGTACATCTGACGATCCCGTCGAAGGGTGTTCTTATGCCTTGCCAGAGGGATCTAGGAAGAGGAGAATGCTCAACTCTCCTAATCTTTCTCGCAAGGGTCGTAAGATAACCCCTAGCGGAATGACCAATAAGACAACACAAAAAGGAAGCGGTGAAGAAAAACCGAAGCAAGTACCCCCCGGTTTTAATTTCAAATCAAACCAGGAGTACCCACCGCTTCCTGGGGCACCAAAAACCCCTCGTGCACCCATTTCTCGATCAGAAGACATAAAAGAAACAGGGTTCATAAAATTCTCTGATATTGTGGACTGGATATTTAAAACATTCAACATACCAGATCCCCTTCAAAACATTCTTCTTGCCCTTCTCCCAGCAGTGAAAACCTTTTTGAAGCAACTCACAGCAACTTGGCCCCTCATTTCAGCTATCGTATCTTTCGATGACTAATACGTTGAAAGAGGTTAGGAATTTTGTCACTGTGTTACAGTGGAACTGCAGAAGTATCATCCCCAAATTTGATTTATTTTCACATTTGATAAACACATACAATTGTGATGCGTTCGCGCTCTGTGAAACTTTTCTCAATTCAAATGACCAACTTAATTTCCACGATTTTAACATCATTCGTCGAGATCGAGACTCACACGGTGGAGGGGTACTTTTAGGGATCAACAAGTGCTATTCTTTTTTCAGAATCGACCTCCCCTCGATCTCGAATATTGAAGTTGTTGCTATACAAACAAATATGAATGGAAAAGACCTATGCCTTGTTTCGTTATATATTCCCCCATCCGCGCGGATTGAACAGAAGCAACTCCTTGATATAGCAGAATTGCTTCCCGCACCTTTTTTGATTTTGGGAGATTTTAACTCTCACTGTTCGCTATGGGGGTCGCTGTACGACGACAACCGATCTTCTTTAATTTGTAACTTGATCGACGACTTCGTGTACCTAATCCTCCAGCACGTGAAAACGTACTTGACCCATCCCTCTGCTCGACATCACTAGCGTTAGATTGCCAGTGGAAAGTAATCAACGATCCCCACGGTAGTGATCATCTTCCAATCGTTATATCAATTGCTAATGGTTCAACTCCCCCGAACCCAATCAATATTTCCTACGACCTTACACGTAATATTGATTGGAAGCGTTATGAGTCTATTATAGCGGAATCTATCGAGACTCACGAGGAACTTCCTCCGGAGGAAGAATACGCGTTCTTAGCTGGCTTGATAATCGACGCCGCGACTCAAGCTCAGACGAAACCGATACCCGGGGTAATGATTAGACAGCGCCCTCCCAACAAATGGTGGGACAAAGAGTGCTCTGAGCTGTACGCGCGGAGGTCCGCCGCTTATAAGGACTACCGGGAGTACGGCACTGTCAACCTACTTCGAAAGTACGAGGCACTGGGCAGGCAGATGAAGAGCTTTGTAAAGGCGAAAAAATCGCGGGTACTGGCGGCGGTTCGTGAACGCGTTGTCGAGGGAAACAGCGATGAGCACTCTTTGGGATACCGCCAGGCGCATGCGGAACCGTGACGTTTCGGATGAGAGTGAGGAGTATTCAGATCGCTGGATACTCGATTTTGCCAAAAAGGTCTGTCCGGACAGAGTCCGGAACAGAAAACCTTTCGCGACGCGTTTTTAGTAACTACGGAAGAGCCTCCATTTTCGATGTTGGAATTTTCAATGGCTCTCCTGTCGTGCAACAATAAGGCTCCAGGGTTAGATAGAATAAAATTCAACCTGTTGAAGAATCTACCCGATTCTGCAAAAAGTCGCTTGTTGAATTTGTTCAACAAGTTTCTTGAGCTAAATATTGTTTCGCATGACTGGAGGGAGGTAAAAGTCATTGCTATTCGGAAACCCGGGAAACCTGCCTCTGATCACAATTCATATAGGCCGATTGCGATGCTCTCTTGCCTCCGGAAATTAATGGAGAAAATTATCCTTTTACGGTTAGACAAATGGGTCGAAACAAACGGTTTACTTTCAGATACTCAATTTGGCTTTCGCCGGGGCAAAGGGACGAACGATTGCCTAGCGTTGCTTTCTACTGAAATTCAACTAGCCTTTGCTCGAAAAGAGCAAATGGCTTCTGCGTTCATGGATATTAAGGGGGCTTTTGACTCTGTCTCTGTAGAAGTTTTAAGCGCGAAACTTCATTCGCAGGGACTTTCACCAAATTTGAATAACTTTTTGCTCAATTTGTTGTCAGAAAAGCATATGTATTTCTCACATGGCGATTCGACAACTTTCCGAATTAGTTACATGGGCCTTCCCCAGGGCTCATGTTTAAGTCCTCTCTTATATAATTTTTACGTCAATGACATCGATGAATGTCTTGCAAATTCATGCACGCTAAGGCAACTTGCGGACGATAGCGTTGTATCCATTACTGGTAGCGAGGCTAGCGATCTGCAAGGACCATTGCAAGATACCTTAGACAATTGTCTGAATGGGCTCTTAAGCTGGGTATCGAATTCTCTCCGGAGAAAACTGAGTTGGTCGTTTTTTCTAGGAAGCATAACCCAGCTCAGCTGCAGCTCCTACTAACGGGTAAAACGATCTCTCAGGTTTTAGTCGCTAAATATCTCGGGGTCTGGTTCGACTCTAAATGCACCTGGGCTTGTCATATTAGGTATCTGACACGAAAATGCCAACAGAGGATTAATTTTCTTCGTACGGTTACCGGAACCTGGTGGGGTGCCCACCCAGGAGACCTTCCAAGGTTATACCAAACAACGATATTGTCAGTTCTTGAGTACGGCTGTTTCTGCTTTCGCTCCGCCGCGAACACGCACATTATAAAATTAGAGAGAATACAATATCGTTGTTTGCGTATTGCCTTGGGTTGCATGCAGTCGACCCATACGATGAGTCTTGAAGTGTTAGCGGGTATTCTTCCGTTGAAACATCGTTTTTGGAATCTCTCTTATCGGTTGCTAATTCGATGCACAGTTATGAACCCAGTAGTAATTGAAAATTTCGAGAGGTTGGTCGATCTTCAATCTCAATCCAGATTAATGACTTTATATTTTGACTATATGGCTCAAGATATTAATCCTTCTTCATACGATTCCTCCAATGTCGCACTTTTAGCTACTTCTAATAATGCTATATTCTTCGACACCACCATGAACAAGACATTTCTGGTATCCCGGATCAATTGCGACCCCAAGAGATCCCTAAGATTTTTTCCAATAAGTTTAAACATGTTAGTTATGATAAAAGGTATTACACTGACGGATCTGATCTAGATGAGTCCACTGACTTCGGTGTTTTCCACGAGAATTTTACCGCCTCCTACAAACTCGATGCTTCTGCTTCCGTGTACGTCGCAGAACTTGCTGCTATTCAGTTCTCTCTTGGAATCATCGAAACCCTACCCATAGACCACTACTTCATCTTCACAGATAGTCTCAGTGCCATTGAGGCTCTGCGATCGATGAAGCCTGTGAAGCACACCCCGTATTTCCTGGGGAAAATACGGCGGTTTTTAAGTGCTTTAACAGATAAAAATTACCGGGTTACCTTAGCGTGGGTCCCTTCTCATTGCTCGATTCCGGGTAATGAAAAGGCTGACTCTTTAGCTAAGGTGGGTGCTATTGATGGCGATATTTATGAAAGACCAATTGCTTATGATGAATTTTATAGCATTTTGCGTCAGAGAACACTCAACAGTTGGCAATCATCATGGAACTCAGATGAACTGGGACGGTGGCTACATTCCATTTTTCCTAAGGTATCGACGAAAGCATGGTTCAAGGGGTTGGATGTCGGTCGGGACTTCATTCGCGTGATGTCCAGACTTATGTCCAATCACTACACGTTAAACACGCATCTCTTTTGTATAGGGCTTGTAGACAGTAATCACTGCGTTTGTGGCGATGGCTACCATGACATCGAGCATGTTGTTTGGTCGTGTACCGAATACTGTGGTGTTAGGTCCGAGCTTATAGATTCCCTTCGGGCCCGAGGAAAACAACTGAACGTACCCGTTAGAGACATTCTGGGAAGCGGTGATCTCCAGTACATGACACAGCTATACTGCTTTCTGAAAAACGCTGACATTAGAATTTAAAATTTTCTTAGTCTATTTGTCAGATTAAGGATACAAATATGCTATGCTGAAGACACGGAAACGAAGAGCCCGCATCTATGCTTACACAAATATTTTGAACCCACAACAAACAAGAATACAATTGCTCTACCCGTTGAAAAACAAAGTTCCAAAATAGTTTTAAGTCAAAATTGTATCTCCCCTCCTCTCACCTTTAATCCCCACTAGCTCGTAGTCGGCCGCGAGAAAAACAAAAAGGCCTCCCTCTTTTTCCTGCTAACGTAGAATTAATACGAATTGTACTTGGCTCAGTAAAACAGAAAATGTATCGTGCCGTGTCAAATAAACTAATTTTAAACCTAACAGTGTAAAATTACAATTCCTTTCAACAGTTATCACAGTTACCATTGCGTAACTACCAGCGTAACAATACCAGCGAGAACTGAGATCCTAACATTCGTTCCAACAAAGATAAAAGGTGAATGCGTGATTTTAAACAAGCAAATATCACCATTCGTCTTTGTAGCTAACTCGGTAGCTACTCGTATTGAAAATAAACTACCAGTACAAATATTAAACGTAAATAATAAACCTGTGAATGTTGCAAATTTGCAAGTGGAAACCAAACCACTAACGGATTATAACGTCATTGAAATTACAACACTAAAGCATGAAAAGAGCAGGATTGATAAACTGTTCAAAGAATTAAAACTAGATCATTTGGGGAAGGACGAGAAAAAGACGATTTCCGATATTTGTAAGAAATATAACGATATATTTTGCCTAAAGGATGATCATCTGACGACATCTCGATTTTATGAACCTTCCATAAATATAAAAGAATGTTCTAAATCTTCAAACACAAAACCATACAAAATACCACACTCTCAAAAAGATGAAATAAACATATAAATAAAAACTATGTTGAAAACGATATAATCGAGAGTGCACAATCTGAGTGGAACAGCCCAAAATTGTTGGTACCGAAAAAATCGGCCAATGATACGAAAAAATGGCGTTTAGTCATAGACTATAGAAACGTCAACCAAACGCTTCAAGATGATAATTTTCCCTTGCCAAATATTGAGGAAGTTATCAACTCATTATCGGGTGCAAGATATTTCTAACACCTTGATCTATCACAAGGTTATTATCAATGCCAAATTAAACCCGAGGACAGACCTACAGACAGCTTTCAAAACACCAACAGGTCAATACCAAATGAAAAGGTTACCGATGGGTTTGAAAACAAGCCCATCCTCTTTTTCTAGGTTAATGACAATTGCTATGTCAGGTCTAAATATGGAGAAATGTTTAGTCTATCTGGATGATCTGATCATCTTTGGACAAACGGTTGAGGGACACAATTGAAACCTCGTTAGCACTTTCGAACTTTTGAGGAAAGTTAATTTGAAACTGAACCCAGAAAAGTGTAATTTCTTTAAAAAGGAGTTAGCTTACCTAGGTCATTATATCTCTTCGGAAGGAATCAAGCCTGATCCCTCGAAGATTGAAGTGATCAAAAGCTGGAAAACACCAACTACATGCGACGAAGTTAAAAGATTTGTAGCTTTCGCTAATTATTATAGAAAGCACATTGAAAACTTCGCAAAAATTTGCATTCCACTTAACAAACTATCGAGAAAAAATGTGAAGTTTGAATGGACACAGGAGTGCCAGGAATCTTTCGAACTTTTAAAAAATATATTCGTCAATCCTCCAGTATTGGATTACCCTAAATTCAACAAAGAAAATAAATTGATACTGCACACTGATGCTTCTGGTTGCGCTATAGGTGCCGTTTTATCAAATGGAAACGGAAGGCCGGTGGCGTACGCCAGTAGAGCATTAGACAGTGCAGAATGTAACTATTCGACAACCGAGAAGGAACTTTTGGCCGTGGTCTGGGCGATCAGACACTTCAGACCATATTTATATGGAAAGAGGTTTTCGATCCGCACTGATCATAGGCCTTTGGTTTATCTTTTCTCGATGAAGGATCCTTCAAGCCGCCTAACCAAGTTCAGATTGGCGCTTGAAGAGTATGACTTTGATATCGCCTACATACAAGGAAGTCAAAATGTGATAGCGGACGCGTTGTCACGTATTTCGTCTTCGGAGTTGAAAGATATTATTAACAAAGTCAACAAAGATATTCTAATACCAACAAGAAGTAATTAAAATAAAGATTCTTGTTTGAAACAAGTCAATGAAATGCCAAAATAATGAACGCGCGAAAAAATTTTATAATGAAATGTACACTAATAATTTAATGAAAAGCATGCCACCAATAAGATTGGTAGTAATAAAGTAAAGCATGTCGTAGATCCAAAGGAGCAAGAATTGATAATAAAGGATTTTCATTTATTGCCGACGGCAGGACACGCAGGAAAACATTAAAAATATACAGAAAAGATACTACTGGAAGACCATGTCGAAAGACATATCGAATTATGTTCGTTCATGTGAGATTTGTCAAAAGAACAAACACATAAAACCGAACAAGACACCCATGATGCAAACAACAACTGCAACAAGTGCATAAATAAAATATATTTGGATTTAGTTGGTCCATTGCCACCAAGCAACGAGGGATGTCAATATATTCTGACAACCCAGTGCGAACTGACTAAGTTCGTAACTGCAACACCAATACAAGATAAATCCACAAATGTTGTAGCAAGAGCTTTCGTCGAGAATGTTCTTTTAAATTATGGGATTCCTGAAGAAAAAGCAACCGAAAGAGTAACAAAGTTCATGTCTGAGCTATTTCAAAAAATTTGCAATCTTCTAAGAATTAAAAAGCTGATTCCACGGCATACCACCATCAGACAGTGGGAGCTTTAGAGAATTCACACAAAACGTTAGGCAAATTTCTAAGAATATACGCATCAGGAACACCGGGAAACTGGGCATCTTGGATAAAGTATTACCAATTTGCCTATAACACAACAGCACACTTAGAAACGAATATGACGCCTTTTCAATTAGTTTTTGGAAAATTGTGTAGATTACCATCTAATCTGAGCGAAAACGACAAGGAAGATACCTTGTACAACGCAGAGGACTATGCAAAACTTCTGAAATACATATTACAAAAAACACAAAAAGAGACAAGAGACGAATTAATAAACTCTAAGATGCAAAGAATAACCAAATATAATGTCAATGCAAAAGATATAAGATATAAAGTAGGTCAACTAATTCTTGTAAAAAATGAAACAGGATTTAAGTTGAGTAAAATATATTTAGGACCATATCCAGTAACCGCAGATAAGGGTCCCAATGTGGAAATAAGAATAGGAGACAAAATATATATATAATACATAAAACTAGATGTAAACCTTTTATAACCAATAGTGAGTAAGGATTTTCCAATTAATAAGGCGTGTGAAAGATGGATACGAATTTTCGGATATAATATCATTAATTGTCCAACCTGGAATTATATGAAATTTATAACTATAGTGAAAAATTTTATATAAAAAAAACGATGGTTCAGCGTGATATGCCGACGTAGGCGTAAAGCGACTGTACTGCCGTCATGCGATCGAGCACTTTGCTGACCCCGCGTTATGCTGCCGGTCACCGCCAGTGGTATAGTTTAAGAGAAGAATAAAAATGAAGAAGTCAGTCGCGAGCAGACGGGCAAGCGAAAAGGAAGTAATCAACTCTCTGTTGTGTATCACAAAATCCGAACCTAAAAGGGCACCTAATACCACAATGGTAAAAGTAACAAAACTGTTGTTAGCGTTAAGATTTTTTTTTTAATATTTCTTGATAGATTTGTATCACACAGATTTTGTTTGAAAGACAGTTGTTGTCTTCAACCACTTTCCGCGAAGAGTATTAGGTATCACCTCGATAAACGACCTTTAAACTGTAATCAACTGCAAATCATATTGCCACAAATTGTATTGCGCGACCGTATTTAACAGTTTTTATTTTAAAATTTTAGGTACAGTTAATAAAATCTAATTAAAGTTTAAGTATTAAGTGATGCCCGCGGAAAATCGGTTTGGTGCAAATAGCGAAAGGTGCGATTTAAGCAAGTAGATTTTGTTTTTCCATAAAACTCAAAATGCAAACCAAAGTGTTTAAACGAAACGAAATTAAAATTGGTTCATTTTTAAAGAACTGTTCATGTACATTCAAACTTCGATTTGCCCATTTCTAGGCACATTTGGTACAACCGTTGCATCAATATAAATATTGTATGGCTGAATATTATGTATTTCTACTCGAAACAGGTAAATGACAAAACATCAGTATTTGAATGAAATTTTGTGTTTGCTTTTAAGTAGAGGACACCTGACTTTTTCACAGCTGTTTGGACTATTTTGACTCAAGCTTTTTTTTAAAGGGGGAGCCAGTGTTAGTAGATGAAATCTTCGAAAAATTTTATCCACAAAATTTTGATTTCTACTAAAATGTTGTCAATGGACAAGTTGTGTAAAATTGTTTTCTAAGTTCGAATAATATATAAACAAAGAAAGGTCATCAGCAGCGGGGGCCTAGTGTGGTTGGTAACGTCTCCGCCAACCACGCTCGACGCCTGGGTTCGAATCCCACCGCCGACATAGGTGTCGACACCGCCGAGATGGAGTGATCCACTCACAACCAACCCAACTGGTCTAGATTCAATCCTAGCCGACACCGGGAGATTTTCTGAGGCAAAAAATCTCTGGGATCACGCCTTCCATCGCATGAGGAAGTAAAGCCGTTGGCGCCGGTCCGTTAATAAACGGGTCGTGAGTTAGGGTCCTGGGTGTGGAGTCGCCTCCCTGGGCGTCGGTGATTGGCCACAAGAGTGGCGGAACTAGACCGACGGAAAATAAGCGAGAATAAAAAAAAAAAAAGAAAGGTCATTGTTTTGTACAATTGAGAGAAAAAACTGGATAACGGTTAACCTATGCAGCATCACAGGCGGAATATGTATGGATGAACAGTTAGAGTAGCTCTGCATTGGACAATTGTAGAGATGCTTGTAGAGATATGTATTAGGTTACAATTTGCTCTAAGCTTACTCATATCATATCATAATTTTGAAATTTTGATGGCTGATATGTTTGTTGCAAAATCACCACGTCAAGTTTTTGAAGCGTAACAAACGATCTGTCTCTTGATTCTGTTCGGTTAATTCGATTAAAGAAAATTGAGTGTCTTTTAGGAGCATAAGCGTAATTAACAATTGTGAAAATGCTAGATGAACGTTGAGCAAGCGCTTATGAAGCCAAAATGTCCAAACTGTGTACAGTAATCAAAGTTAAGAAATCACTGTTCAACAGGGTTGACATTAACCGTAAAGCAAAATCATAAAAATTCAGAATGAACGTATAAAAGTTTCGTATAAAAGACATGCCCATAATACTGGGAAAACCGAATTTTGTGACCATCATTATGGGCCAAAGTTTAGTAGTGTATCAAAATGGTCAAAATACGAAATTCAGAGAGGATATTTTGCAATTCGATAAATATATACGAATTATTTATAGCCTCATTCATGTTGTTGAATAAAACGCTGTTTTTCACGGATTCTAGCACTATTTTCCACGAGGTATTTCGCACAGAAGGCTTATGGAGAAATGTTTTTCACGTCCAATCAACTTCAATTGACTGAAAGGAGTTGGGAGATGCACATCGAATAGCTAAATCCCAAGCAATAATTGATAAATTCGATGTGCTCAACATCCTCCAAAAGAAAGGTATTTTGGTTCTTTTTGTTCAAGTATCTAGGTCGTCAACCTAAATTCATCAAGCGACACCTCAATCGACTTGGAACTAAAAGTAGTCTATTGGTGGCCATTTTTACTGTTAAGGTCGTCTTTGGCCACTTAAAAAGTAAAAAAAGTCATGAAAATAGAACCGTTCATTTTTGGCATGGTTCGATTTTGGCACCATAAAAAATTCTGGCGTGTCTGTATTTTGATTATTTATTTTCAGCACTGTCTTAGAAGAAAAAATATTCTCTTTAACATTGAAGAATACCTTTCATTCTAATACAGTTAACTTTTTTTAATACGCGAAAATGCAACCTTCTATAAAAAAATAAATTGAGTACGGTTTAGTAGAAATTAAACTTTCTTGTATATCTATTTGTCCTGTGAAAGATGGCTCACTCACCTATCACAAAGCGGCAAAGATGTCTCAAAAAATGTTTTCCTGCAGTTTAAAGCTTGTGGAAAAAACATCGATAACGAATTACAGTTTTTAGTAGAAAATGTGTATTCACAGAAAATTCAGAATTGACATAGAATTTTATGAACATGTTAACATTCAATTCAGGTCAATTTAAACATTCCATCAGTATACAAAATCAATCAGAAAATTTTTTTTATAAGTTTCAAGTTACCAAAGAACAACGAAGATACCATATTTGAAAGTAATAATATTTCTGTTATCTTCATAAATAAACCGGGCTAGAGTGATGCACAACATTAGCGTCAGCCATTAATGTTGCATAGTGTTGTTCAATTACAAGTAAGGCTATGGAAAGTAATATTTTCTTGTAGATGGTAATGCAAAAACAAATTTAATTGAAAAATACAAATACAAATTTCGGAACTCTAATATCAAGATGAAATGAATTTGGTTTTCCTCTATACAACCACCGCGGGATGCAACTAGGATTGTCATATTGAACTAAATTCATTTAGCTAGTAAAATATAATCATCAGTACAGCTCGTTTAACTACCTGTTCAAAGATCTGTATGGAGCATTTTGGTTTTCTATTGTCTTTTAAATCTATATACCTTATATTTATTTTTCCAATATATCTGAGAAAAACAGAGTGTAGTATTCAAAAATAAACAACGCATTTTATCTGCACAATGCACCAAATGTATATACCCTGCTATCGGCCTCTACCGACACGTACAGAATTATGTTGTCCCCGGTGGCGCAGCATATTTTGCGGCACTCGAATAATCATATTGAATTCTGATATTTGCTACTATACGAAACAAGAAAAAGAAGAAGACAATTCAAACGGCAATTCTATTGCGCTCCAGGTCGCGGTAACCCCACACACCGCACTGTGTGTCAACAGCGGCAATGTAGTTTTCACTTGGTTTGACTGCACACGAATAAATATCGAGTTCTGCTGCACTGATAGACGACGGGTGACCACCGCTCTATTCATACATTGCTCTGTGCAGTACTATTGCCTGTGCCAGCATGTTTTCCTTCAAGACATCAGTTTAAATAACATTCTGAACAGCAGATCGTTAAACTGTCTGATGGAGGATGTTGTTATGAACTTTCCGAAAAAGCTTCACCTTCGAAACATCAAAATAGTATAGGCTCATAGAAGCAAACATTAGCTGACCTATTGGGACAGGGAGATTCTGTCATTTTTTTTTTGCCATTGCTATACAGTATATCACAGCAGGCAGTTGGTGTCTATTCATGAAGTCTGTGCCAGGCGTGCTTGCATGTGATTGTTCGTGAAAATTCGACCCTGAAACTTTTATAAAACTTTCACTGTTTAACAATGAACTGTAAATGATAACTGAAAAATCACAAAATTTTCCATCATTTTACCAATCCAACGACATATTGATTATTGTGATCCTTCATGTGGTTACATCAGTATTAACGTTTGAAATCCTTCATTCCAACGTTACACCTTGGTTTTTGTTTCCACATAATGTATCTCTATATAGTGCGGTTAGACGTAGTCCTACGTCAAAAAAAAAACAGCAGTAGGACAAAGTGTAGTCCGCGGGGTAGCTACACCGTAAAAACGAAAACGACATTATATTCGGGCATGTTAGTAGGAAACGGTGAACTACGATGGAAATCGCGCGCTCGTTCAACAAAAACGTAGGATTTTTACACGGCGTGCACATGTGGTCATGTTTTGCAGAAGACTGGTCACAGTATTGTTTTTTTTTTGTTACTAAATATATAAACTTTATTGATTCAAAAATAACAAAAAAAAAAAACGAAAGATAGGTCTTGTTTTAAGTACAGTGATTAATCGTTTAAGTTCGGTTTGCTGTGACTGGTGATCTGGAGATTCGTATCGCGTAGCTTAATCTCACAGAACATAATATCGGTGCCTGCGAATCAGTTCGTTGATTTGAGCTTAGCTTTTGTATCTGACGATTTATTATTTGGTTTAAAAGATTATTCTTCGCGCGCGGGATTTGAAAATATCTGATCGTATTGCCTACCACGGCGAATCCTGATCTTTTTTATCCCATCATACTAACACAAATACCCTTCCCAGGGCCGGATTTAGACGGTGGGGGGCCCGGGGCAAATTTGTTTGTGAGGCCCTTTTTTCTAAGAACATATGGAGGTAACGTTCTGGAAGGTGACGAGCAAAAAAAAAAAAAAGGTCGCCCTAAGACTAGGGGGCCCCTTGCATCGGGAGGCCCGGGGCATTTGCTCCCTTTGCCCCCCCCCCCCCTCAAATCCGGGGCTGACCCTTCCTGTGACATCCGTTGAGATGCAGAGGTGAACTCGGTTTCATAACAACGTTTGTCGAACTGCCAATCCTCTTCCTATTTTTCCCCAACGACTGTAAGGACGTGGCCTGCGCCGTTATTGATCTTTTTAAAGTGAGAGTTACTGAATTGTTGTGCATTGAAGATGATATAACATTCCAGAAACTATCTAAGTGGTTCTCTGTGCAACTTCACTGGCTCCGGTCAATCACGGAGGTGCAACTACGATATGTACGGTCGTCAATGCTCAATGCTCATGCTCTTAATAAGCTTGAATGAGAAAGGCTTGGTCTTACTGCTAGGCGGATTCATTTGGGTTTTTTGTGAGTGGAAACTACTGTTTGTACTGATTAACTAATAATTCGGATGACTGGCATCACTGCTCATAGCCTTCTGGTGTGGTATTTCAGCTCACGATATTCGACTTGATTTCCAAGCGAAATAAAGTAGTTGCGTAAACGAGTGTAATTCACAAGTGTATTTAGTGTATTGTTGTGCATAATACAAAGGAAGAAGGTAGAATTAAGTGAATTGTGCCACACAAATTGTGATCGCAAGTTTTGCGTAGTGTAGAGGTAAAGCAGAGATCACACAAGCAGACTGACATTTGTTTAGTAAACAAACGCTTCGAAACGGTTAAAGTTCGCATGCAAGTTATCTTGTATATGTAACTGAATCGCGTACAACATATCTTTCATACGATCCCGCCATTCAAGCAGTGTTGCGATTTTGTTTACTGGATGACCATATTACTTATATTACATATTTAATTAATAAATTTAATTGCATGATGAAAATTAATAAACTAATATGGTTAACTGTTGTATAAAAATTTTCTTTGCAAATATACTAACTTTTATTTGATGCCAACATTTACTAGATTTGGGCAGATAATGTTCAAAAAATATATCATAACCACAGGTAAATCCAGTACTAAAGTCTATAGCGAAAGGTGGAATCGCAACTTTGGACAGTTCGGAAACACCAATTGTACAATCCCAGAGGACAATACCAAGGGCACTAATGATGCCTATGGTAAACAGAACTCAGGGTCAAACAATATTGGTCCCATTCTGGTCCAAAGGGGCAACTCACGCCCATCGTCAGACTCTGGAAAACCTGCAAACGCTGCTGGTCGATCAAAAAGCCCTGAAGCTCCGGCTGGGGACATGATTCGAATAAGCACACATACATTTGGAAACCATTCCAATCAGAGGGATAAATTCAAGCCCCTGAAGAATAGAAATCAAAGTAACAATGCTGAATAAAAAAAAAGTTTATTCAGGTGAACCTTCACCACGCAAAAGGAGCTAGCAGCGTTCTTTGTAGAAGGTTCACCCGTGAAAATCTGGGCGTAGCTTTAATTCAAGAGCCTTGGTCCAACTACAATAGAGTTAAAGGAATTTCTACACCAAATTGTAAGCTTATTTACGACAGTACACAAACTAGTCCTAGAGCAGCAATTCTAAAACGGGAAAATTTAGCTTTTATCCCCGTTACTGAATTCATCAGTAGAGACGTCGTGGCAATTCAAATGGAGGTTCCAACGACCCGAGGGATAAAGGAGATCATCGTCGCTTCAGCCTATTTCACAGGAGATAACGTTGAGATTCCTCCCAAAGAAGTTGCCGCGCTTGTTCAACACTGCAAACTGAAAAACAAACAGCTCATCATAGGATGTGATGCGAATGCCCACCACACGGTCTGGGGTAGCAGTAACATCAATGTTAGAGGTGATTGTTTACTTCACTACTTGATTTCACATAACATAAACATTTGTAATCAAGGTAATGATTCAACATTTGTTACCAGTATTAGACAAGAAGTTCTTGATCTAACGCTTTGCAGCTCAAAATTATCTGGTATGATTGAGAATTGGCATGTGTCAAAAGAACAATCATTATCGGATCATAAACAAATTTTGTTTAACTACGTTTCAGGGGAACTGGTGACTGAAAGATTCAGGGATCCAAGAAAAACAAATTGGAATAGCTATCATTCCACACTCTTAAACAAGAATTCTGTTTCAGTGGACGATATCTCTTCCACCGAGCAGCTTGAAACTGTTTCTTTATCTGTTCTAACCAATATAATAGAAGCCTTTAAAGAAAGTTGTCCGTTGAAATGGAAATCTTCTAGTAAGGACGTTTTTTGGTGGAACAATAAACTTGAAAGGCTTAGAAAATCGTCCAGAAGGCTTTTCAACAAGTCCAAAACTACCGGCAATTGGATAGAGTATAAGAGCTGTCTAACAGAATACAATCGAGAGATCCGTAAATCAAAGAGAAGGGATTGGAAGCTTGCATGTGAGCAAGTTGAAAACCTGCCTGTTGTAGTTAGACTCCATAAAGCCCTTTCTAAAGACCACACTAACGGACTTGGCCGCTTAAAGAACGAAAACGGTCAGTTCACAACAGATTCTCAGGAAACACTTAGTACAATGATGGATACACACTTCCCAGGCTCGACTCAATTGACTTCTGTAAACGCACAGGACTTCTATATAGCTCATCCTAGCTCAATTCATGACAAGGTTGAAGCTAAAGAATTAGCCAGTGTAATATTCATGACGTCAAGAGTTGAATGGGCAGTGGATTCCTTAAAGCCCTTTAAATCGCCAGGGCCAGATGGGATTTATCCAGTGCTTTTACAAAAAAGCAAGGATATTTTAGTCCCCTCTCTGGTGGAGATGTTCAGGGCTAGCATGGTACTAAGCTACATTCCTAGTAAATGGCGAGAAGTCCGCGTCATATTTATTCCTAAGGCTGGAAAACGTGACAGGACAAGTCCCAAAGCATACAGACCAATCAGTCTAACTTCTGTCGTTTTGAAAATGATGGAAAAAATCATCAATCTACATATCAAATTATCATATTTGAACAGTAGACCATTGAACAAATTCCAGTTTGCCTACCAAGCTGGTAAATCAACTGAAACTGCACTCCACACGTTGGTTTCAAAACTAGAGAAGTCTTTTAATGCGAAAGAAATCTCACTGGCAGCTTTTCTTGATATTGAGGGAGCATTTGACAACGCTTCCCATGAATCTATAAAGAAAGCTATGTTATCTCGAACTGGATACTTGCTATGTTAGATAATCGGTTAATCACAGCCAATTTAGGAACATCAACTTTAATGACAAAACCAACAAGAGGTTGCCCGCAAGGAGGGGTTTTATCTCCTTTATTGTGGTTTCTTGTAGTCGATGATCTTCTTCACAACTTAACAAACCTAGGATATGAAGTCATCGGGTTCGCTGATGACATTACTATTTTAGTTAGGGGTAAATACGGGTCTACTATTACTGATAGAATGCAATCCGCCCTAAACTACACACTCAAATGGTGCAAGCTGGAAGGACTAAACGTCAATCCTTCTAAAACAGTCATAATCCCATTTACAAGAAAAAGAAAACATAATATTGCAACTCTTAAGTTGGGAGAAACACAGTTGGTGCTATCCAAGAGCACTAAGTACCTAGGTGTAATGCTCGACCATAAGCTCAACTGGAACGACCATCTAGAGTATGCAATCTCTAAGGCAAACAACGCTCTTTGGGCTTGCAGCAATACATTTGGCAAAAAGTGGGGACTCAAGCCGAGGATGATCCACTGGATATACTCAGCAATAGTGAGACCCAGAATAACATATGCTTCGCTAGTGTGGTGGCCCAAAACCACACAAATATCAGCTCAGAAGAAGCTAGATAAACTACAACGTCTGGCATGCTTATCAATAACAGGAGCAATGGCCAGTGCACCATCCAAAGCCTTAGAAGCTCTTTTATATCTTCTACCCTTGCATCAAAATGTACAACTTGAAGCCGAAAAAGGTGCTCTTAAGCTCAAATGTGTTGAATTTTATCAGGAAGGAGATCTACAGGGACATTTACGAATCCTCAAAAATTTCCAACTGAACACCTTAGTAACCATGAATGAGGATCGGATGGACTCTAGGACTAACTTCAGTGTTCCTTTCAAAGTGATTGAATCCAATCGCACCGAATGGGAAGAAGGAGGTCTTAAAGTTCGTCCGGGATCAGTCATTTTTTATACAGATGGCTCTAAAATGGGCGAGTCTACAGGCGCTGGGGTCACTGGACCAGGAATGAATGTATCAATTCCAATGGGAAAGTGGCCCACAGTTTTTCAAGCCGAAATAAATGCTATTTTAACATGCACAAATATTTGCTTAGCTAGGAAATATAAATATGCCAATACGACAACTAACTGCAACAAACGTTGTTAATCTATACTGGGTGCCTGGTCACTGTGGTATAGAAGGTAATGAAAAAGCCGATCTCTTAGCAAGAATTAGTTCTTCAACTGCATTCATCGGGCCGGAGCCATTCTGTGGGGTATCTTCATCCTGTTTGAAATCTGAGCTCAGAGGCTGGAAATCAATGATGATTGATGCCAACTGGAAGGCTTACTCCAAAGCAAGACAATATAAACTATTCATTACACCATGTAATAGAATCACACGGAACCTACTCAGTATGAATAAAGCTGATCTGAGTACGTTAACTGGCCTACTGACTGGACACTGTCCGAGTAGGTATCACCTTAAAAAAATAGGTAAACTGACAGATGACATATGTCGTTTCTGTAATTCTGAAGTAGAAACCTCGGAACACTTACTATGCCAATGCAGCGCATTGGTTCAGCGAAGACTGTGTATTCTTGGAAAAGGTGTCCTTACGCCTAAAGAGATATGGTCTGCTGAACTAACGAAGGTAAGGAACTTCATTAAAAAAGCCATACCTTCTTGGGGTGAAATGCAAAGTCTGGGGGCGACTATCACTGATACCCATAGTGATGGAACGAACTGACAGTGTATATAAAGTAACGCGGAGTATACCACAATATATCTAACTAATGGTAGCAGTGGTCATAGGCTCCTACAAGGGAAGAACTAATAATTCATAAGTTGGATTCATAGTTTTGTTTTTTGTTTAAACTTTCAAAAAAATAGCAGAAACCATGGGCTGCTCACAGAATATATATATATATATATATATATAAATTCTGTGAAATACCAGAAGAAGTATGCACTCCTCAGATCAATAGCCATCAAAACGAAACTTGAATTATAGGTGACGTCTAAAGCCATCCGAAACCATCTGATTGAATGTACTACCACTCGTACTACCAGAAATACACCTTTAGCATGGTAGTGATTTTGCAAAAAACAATATTATTTGTAAATATAGACCGTTCCGATAATTATAAATACACTTACGATCAACCGTCATTTCAAATAACGTGCAGTATTAAACCAAACGTTGGCTGCGTCCTGTTGTTTACATAAAAAAAAACAGATGCTGTCATTTTTTCTAACATTTAGTGCGAAATTTTGAAAATGCGTGGCCTTTCTCCCGAGCAAAGAAAGCGAATTGTGCACAAATGGGGCACCGTGAGTGGTCTTTCTATAAGAAAATTAGCCAGAGAAGAAGGTATAAGTGTCGGAGCAGTTCAAACCGCATTGCGGAAGTATTGTGAAGAGTGCACATTTACTGATGCCCCAAGACGTGGTAGAAAACCCGGGCCTGTTGATCCCACAATGGATAAAAAGGTTAAGGAATACTACAAGCGGCATCCTTCAGTATCAGTACGAGATGTGGCGAGAAAGGTTGGAACCTCGGCGAGTAACGTTATGCGGGCCAAGGGAAGAATGGGTCTGCAGACCCGTCGGAAGCAGAAGCAGCCAAAACGAAATCCAAAACAAGCTGAATCTGTGCTCTCGGTTTAGCTCGGAAGCTTTATGACAAACTTCTGACCAAAAAAATGGGGTGTGTTATCATGGATGACGAGACCTACATAAAACTGGACTATAAGACTCTGCCAGGACCGCAATTTTATACATCACCGAAGGGAAAGGATGTCCCTGGACCAGTGAAAGCCATTTACACCGAAAAATTCGGCAAGAAGGTAATGGTTTGGCAGGCCATTTGTGAATGTGGGAAAATATCTCGTCCATTCATTACGAATGACACAATGAATGGTAAAATTTACGTGAAAGAGTGTTTGCAGAAAAGGTTGTTACCCATGGTTAAGCAGCATGACAATCCTCCAATCTTTTGGCCCAATCTTGCTTCCTGCCATTACTCTAAGGATGCACTATGGTGGTATAAAACAAATAATGTCACATGTGTCCCAAAGGAGATGAATCCTCTAAACTGCCCTGAAATTCGCCCTGTTGAAACTTTTTGGGCTTTGACCAAGGCAAAGCAGAGGAAATATGTCAAACCAGCGGACAATGTTGAAAAATTTAAAAAAGATTGGCTTAAAGTGGTAAAAATGGTCGGAGAACACACTGTGCAAAAGCTTATGAGTAGTGTTAAGAGAAAAGTTAGAGAACTCGCGTATCCTACGAAAAATAATCCCAACTTGAATTGAAACTGGAAAGAAAACACTTATTATCTATATTTCAGAATAAAATGACCCGAAAAATCCTGTATTTTTTGTTTTATTCAAGAAAGAAGATGTATTTATAATTTTCGGAACAGTCTATATCATTTCGAGTGTCTAAAACTATTTCTCGCTATTCCTGGGACGTCTAACATAGTGTCGGTTATCTGGTCTGGGTTGAATTGCCATTGTTTCGCTGTGTAGGTTATAACCTACCAGGGAATTCTTCTACCAAATATCCCTGTACGCGCCTTTGGCGCGGAATTAATACACAAGATAACGGTGGACTAACTGACTTTATTTTCGAACATCACTACTTAAATATACCCTACCGGTAACTCAGAGAGAGAGACTTTCTCCACTCTCTGTTTACCTTACTAATCTCTTAACCTATAATCTAGTACCGCATGTACGATAGAACGCATGCGAGAGCATCAACACCGTTGAACCGGCGACTTCTGTTTTGTTTATAACACAAAACTTGTTTATTTTATTCGAGTTTGTTTGCCTGTAGCACAGCAGAAGGCTGCGCGAAGTTCTTTGCCACCTGTGGCATAATCTGTTGATACATAGAGTGTTGACAGAGACGTTCGCGGTCCTCTGTCAAGGGAACAAGGGTCATGTTTCGCCTGACTAAAGCATAGCAGAAGGCTATGCCCTCCTAGGAACAAAATTAAACTTTAATTATAAGGCTCGTGACGGAGCATTGGGTTCTTCGCAGGGTGTGACGTCACATCGCCACTCCATATTATTGAAATCATTGTGGTTGAGATTCTTAAGATGAAGTTTAGCAAATTCCAGCATGTTTGCCTTTCTCCTAGTAAGGTATAGCAATCACTGGAAAAACCGAAACACAGTGGTCCAATGAGGCAAAAAGTGGAACTTAGTTCCATAGCGCCTTTTACCTTCATCCTACCTTGAAAGTGTCTTCGGAACAATTGTTTGTATGAATGACCCGCATAATCGCAAATTGTCAAGAAGTATGGAAAGTTTACTATACTAAAAATAAAAAGAATAACTTTTTTTGTGTTAAGAGATAGATGAATAGTTTATTCAGCAAAGTTTTAGAAGATTCAAAAATATGGAAATTTGTTGAACAAATGAAAATCCTATTTTCTTTCGGTACAAAGTTATAAGGTATACTACATGGAACTTACTCAAAAGTTAGTTTTTTGTACTCAACCTTTGTTAGTTGCATTTTACACGAAAGTATTGTTCGGAGGAATTGTTAAGCCACACAAAACACACATTTTTGCCAAAGGTCATATATCTCCATGACTTTTTCTTACAAAGTTATATTATATTTTAGCTTATTTTTTCGATAATTTCAAGAACGTATACGTTAAAAAGGGGCAAGTGGAATTATGATGTCAATACTTTACCTTGAAGTTAGACTAAAGTACTATAAACTCCTGTAGGTTTCATTTGTCCCAATCCACCCATATTAGAAAACTGCGAGCATATGTTACAGTAGATTTTCATATATCAAAAATACTAACTTTGTTGTGTTAAGAGATAGAAGAATGGTTTATTCGGCAAAGTTTTAAAACGTGCAAAAATATGAAACTTTGCTAAACAAATTAAAATCTTATCTTCATTGGGAACAGAGTTACAGCGCATATTCTATGAAAGTTACTTAAAAGTTAGTTTTTTGTACTTAACTTGTGTTAGTTACATTTTACAAGAAAACGTTGTTCTAAAGAAGCATTTGGGCATACAAAATACACGCTTTTGTTGAAGACCACACATCTCCAGGACTTTTCCTCACAAAGCTATAGCACATTTCAGCATATTTTTTCGACAACTTTAACAACGTAAAGAATAAAGATAAGGTGGCAGAACGGTCGCATTTTACCAACAGCTCGAGGCTTGTCTTAGACTACCGAGAGATATTGGAAAATTTCCGCTTTCAACAGGTAATCTTTTTTAAAGAGTATCTGTTGAATCGCAAAGAATTGAATTTGTTTTTAACGTTTACTTACTTACTTTACTTTTAAGGCGACAGACCGATTATCGATCCAGTGCCGAATCCAGAATACGTCGCCATGTCCCTCGGTCTTGGGCTGCTATCCTCCAATCGCCCCTAGCACCTATTTCGCGTGCATCCTCGTCGACAGCACACATCCAACGAGTGCGGGGTCTACCCCGAAGTCGACGACCTCTATCGGGATTCCTGCTAAATTTAGCCTTCGCCTGACGCTCATCCGGCATTCTCGCTACATGCCCAGCCCACTGAAGCCTGCCGTGTTTTATCCGCTTGACTATATCCGCCGATTTGTATGCCTGGTACACTTCATGGTTCATGCGTCTGCGCCAAACACCATTTTCTAGTTTGCCGCTAAGGATTGAACGCAAAATCCTACGCTCAAAAACACCAAGAGCTCGCCGATCAGCCTCTTTCAGCGTCCATGATTCATGGCCGTAGAGAGCCACCGGAAGAATCAGTGTTTTATAGAGTGCAAGTTTAGTACGGATTCGCAGACCGCGGGACCTTAGCTGGTTACGTAGTCCGTAAAAGGCCCTGTTTGCGGCTGCTATCTGCCTCTTTATCTCACGGCTAACCTCGTTGTCACATGTCACTAATGTACCCAGGTAAATAAATTCGTCGACTACTTCAAATATTTCCCCATCTAGCACCACCGCAGCACCAATCTCCGACGGACTACCACGCACTCTGCCAGCCACCATGTATTTCGTATTGGCAGAGTTTATGACAAGCCCTAATCTCGCAGCTTCCCTCCTGAGAGGTCCGAAGTCCTCTTCCACAGCTCTACGGTTAATACCAATGATGTCGATATCGTCCGCAAAACCGAGAAGCAAGTGCGACTTCGTAATGATGGTGCCGCTTCTCTGCACACCAGCCCTCCGTATAGCACCTTCCAATGCGATGTTGAACAATAAGTTCGACAGCGTTAATAAGTTTGGCGAATGGCTGGACACGTGTCACTTGAGATCCTATTGTGGTCATTCACCTCTGTCCAGCAACTCCTATCCTAACCTCCACGTGGTGCCGACCGGGATACGAGTAACCTTGGCGGAGACCGGGTAACCAACCCCGGAGGAAACTTTGGTCGTATGCTGACTGGGAAGGGGGAACGTACGCGGCTGTTTCCCCATGTTAGGGGCGGCGTACAACAGCGTCTGATCCGGAGCGGGCGGCTGAACCATGAAACGCGGTGTCGCGCCAGCTATATCAAAGACGGCAGCCCCGTTGCGAGACTAGATATCGCAGCCCTAGTAAGGCAGCATACTGACAAACCAAAAAAGCTCGCTTTCTACTATAGGGGATCAAGAATTTGAAGCTTCTCATTCTGAGCAAAATGCCGGTACGAAGAAAGCTAAAGTTCCACCTATTGTGGTAATAGTTGCAAATTTTAAAGCTTGTCGTTCAGAACTTTCATCATTTCTTTCTGATGTGAAAGTTAATTTTCAAATTGGCAGCAGAAGGCGAAATTCGTATTTTGGCCGAATCTTTTGAAGGCCATAAACATCTATTACAGTATTTGACTACAAATTTTATACATATGACGCCAAAAACGAGAGACCGTTTAAAGCTGTTTTGAAAGGTCTTTCAATTGACCAAACCATTGATGAAATTAAATATTGTTTGACGGAATTACTTGGTTTTTCCCCCAACCAAGTAATTTTGATGAAACGTAAATCAAACGCAAAATTTAACAATACTGGAATACACCAGGAAAATTACTTGGTACATTTTGATCGTACCAAAGTAAGTAATTCAAAATTTTTAGATAAAGCACGTGTTTTATTCAATGTGCGAGTAAAGTGGGAGAACTTCAAGAGACATGGAGGAATCCATAATATCACGCAATGTCGGAATTGTCAAGCATGGCAACAAAATGCATGATTTGTGGTGACTCTTCCCACACAAAGGACATCTGTCCTGTGAAAGAGACCACTAATAATTTCAAATGTGTATATTGTGGGGGTAAACACAAATCAAATTTTTTTTGATTGTCCTGTTAGGTCGTAAATTATTTCCTCAAGACAACGTAGGTATTCAAAACAACTTGTTGTCAATAATATTAATGTTGGTAATCAAAAGACTTTCAATACTGTTCAGGCAGTATTGGCAGTCCTGTAGCTAGTGTGTCTAGTTTCAGGTAAAATTTCGAATTCAAACAGCAACAAGCCTTTCGTGTTTGGTGCTGAAAAGCCAGCCAGTATTGATTTAGGTAGTCCAACTCCCGAGAAGATTGAATACCTACAAGAATCCATGCTGCAGCTAATGTCCGTTTTGTTGAACTGTAACTCGATGTACGAGGCTGTTCAAGAAGGTATAAAATTTACAACTAATATTGTTATGAAATTGAAAATCAGCAATGAATTTAAATAATGCTGTAAATTTTCTAAATTGGAATGCTCGCTCTTTAAAAGCGAAAGAAGATGAATTTTTAGTTTTCTAACAGTCCATGGTGACTGAAACGCTTTTAAAGTCTAACATTAAACTAGAAAGAAACCCCAACTATATAGTTCACAGGTTCGATAGAATTGATGTTGTCGGAGGGGAGTTGCAATAGTTATCCACCGTCGAATAAAACATCGTGTTATGCCCCAACTTGAAACGAAGGTTATTGAAAGTTTGGAAATTGAAATCGAAACAGATATTGGTATTTTATTTATAGCCGCAGTCCATTTACCTTTCCAATGCACTGGTGAGCAGAATCATTTCAAGGGAGATTTAAAAAAACTCACGAGAAATAAATCTAAGTTATTTTATCATCGGTGATTTTAGTGCAAAACATCGATGGTGGAATAATGCACAAAGCAATTCCAATGGAAAAATATTGTTTAAAGATTGCTCGGCTGGATTTTATTCAGTTTTATTTCCAAATGCTCCTACATATTTTTCTTCTGTTAGGAATCCATCCACAATTGATTTGGTATTAACAAATCAAAGTCATTCATGCAGTGATTTGTTAACTCATGCTGATTTTGATTCTGATCATCTTCCTATAACTTTTTCCATATCCCGTGAAACTATTTTAAATTCCACTAGGTCTGTGTTTAATTATCACAAGGCCAATTGGGATCGATATCGTACCACGATCGAAGAAAGCTTGAATTGTGATATTGTTTTACAAAACAGTGCTGACGTTGACGGAGCATTCGACGATTTGTGCAGTTTAATACTCAATGCCCGAAACTTATCAGTTCCTAAGGCTCGATTGAAATTTAATACACCAATCATTGACAATGAGCTTAAACTTCTTATACGTTTGAAGAACATACGGAGACTTCAATACACTAAATTCTGTTTTTACGCGACTTTATTACGTGATTTTCTCGAAATTACGCGATTTTTTTCGCGATTTAATCGAAATTACGCGATATGTGACATGAGAAATATTGTTTATAAGCCAAGATGTAACACACACACACACACAAACATACACACACATACACATACATACACATACATACACTTACATACACACATACACGCACGCACTTACCACATAGCGAAATATTTTGTAACGACGCGATCTTTTTTTACGCGATTTGCTCCAAATTACGCGATTTTTTTACGCGATTCTTTTTTTTGAGCGCACGCATCAATCGCGTAAAAAGAGAATCCAGTGTATCAAAGAACTCGTGACCCTGCTTTGAAAGTTATTTTTTAAGATTTACAAACGAAAATCAAACATAGATTCACTTTCTTGCGAAGTGAAAATTTCATGAGAGAAGTTGAACAACTAAAACCATATTCCAAACCTTTCTGGAAGCTTTCGAAGGTTCTTAAGAAACTTTCAAAGCCCATTCCAGTCCTAAAAGATGGTGACCACATATTTTTTACGAATGAACAAAAAGCTCTAAAACTTGCTCAGCAGTTCGGGGTGTTCATAATTTCAATTTGAACGTAATGAGTCCTATTGAAAATGAAGTATCACATAAGTATGATCAGATCACCACTCAAGAATTTCTTCCTGAAGAGGTACTAGAAACAGATTTAAATGAAATACGAACTATTATCAAGAATTTTAAAAACATGAAAGCACCAGGAGATGATGGGTTTTCTTGGTGATAATTTTTAACAGATGCTTTGAATTAGCATATTTTCCCTCAAAATGGAAAAATGCCAAAGTCACTCCAATTTTAAAACCTGAAAAAAATCCAGCTGAAGCATCAAGTTATCGTCCAATTAGTTTACTCTCTTCTATAAGCAGACTTTTTGAAAGAATGATTCTTAATAGAATGATGACACACATCAATGAAAATTCAATTTTTGCAAATGAGCAGTTTGATTTCGCCATGGGCATTCGACTACTCATCAGTTACTTAGAGTAACTAATATGATTCGTACTAATATATCTGAAGGTTATTCCACTGGAGCTGCTCTTCTAGACATAGATAAAGCATTCGACAGTGTTTGGCATAAAGGTTTGATAGCTAAAATGTTCAATTTCCGTTTTCCTCTTTAGATCACAAAAATGATACAAAGTTACTCGACTGACCGCACTCTTCAGGTTAACTATTTGAATAGTAAATCTGATTGATTGCCTGTTAGGGCTGGTGTACCTCAAGGAAGTATATTGGGTCCAGTCTTATTTTTACTCCTGATCTTCCTGATTTACCACCAGGATGTGAGAAATCTCTGTTTTGTGAATATACAAGCATTTCCGTAAAAAGAAAAAGCCTTCGTGTCATATGCAGTAGGCTACAAAAAAGTCTAGATATATTTTCTTCATACTTGCAGAAATGGGAGATTTCTTCTGATGCATTAAAAACACAATTAATTATTTTTCCCCATAAACCAAGAGTTTCTTTTCTCAACTTACCTTACCAAACAGTCCCAAGCCGTGGTGTGGCCTTTGCTGTACGTAAGAGTCGTCTCCATTCCACTCGGTCCATGGCTGCAGTTCGCCAGCTCTGCAGTCTGCGTAGGGTCCGCAGGTCGTCTTCCACCTGGTCGATCCACCTTGCCCGCTGTGCACCTCTCCGTCTCGTCCCTGACGGATTGGTTTCTAGAACCATCTTTACCGGGCTGTCGTCTGACATTTTTACAACATGCCCAGCCCACCGCAACCTGCCTATCTTAGCGGTGTGGACGATAGATGGCTCCCCAAGCAGCTCCTACAGTTCGTGGTTCATTCGCCTTCTCCACACTCCGTTTTCCATCTGCAGTCCACCGAAGATGGTACGCAACACCATCCGCTCGAAGACCGCAAGGGCGCGTTGGTCCTCCACAAGCATAGTCCATGTCTCTTGCCCGTAGAGGACTACCGGTCTGATCAGCGTCTTGTTGATGGTTAACTTGTTGCGGCGACGAATTCTACTCGATCGGAGTGTCCTCCGGAGATCAAAGTATGCACGGTTTCCTGCCATAATGCGCTGTTGAGTTTCTCTGCTGGTTTCGTTGTCGGCAGTTACCAGTGAGCCCAGATACACGAACTCATCAACCACCTCGATTTCATCACCACCAATTTGAACCTGAGGTGGGAGGTTAGCATTGTCCTCTCGTGAACCCCTTCCTTTGATGTATTTCGTCTTTGATGCATTGATGACCAGTCCAATCCGTTTGGCTTCAGCCTTTAGTCCGATGTACGTATCCGCCATCTTCACAAAGGTCCGAGCCACAATGTCAATATCGTCGGCGAAACCAAACAGTTGAACCGACTTTTGGAATATCGTGCCACTCGTGTTAATCCCCGCTCTTCTAATGACACCTTCCAGAGCAATGTTAAACAGTAGGCACGAGAGATCATCACCTTGCCTTAGACCTCTTCGGGTTTCGAAGGGGCTCGAGAGTGCCCCCGAAACTCGAACTACACACATCACTCGATCCATCGTCGCTTTGGCCAACCGCGTCAGTTTGTCCGGAAATCCGTAGTCGTGCATAATTTGCCATAGCTTGTCCCGATCGATTGTGTCGTACGCCGATTTAAAATCGATGAACAAATGATGTGTGGGCACGTTATATTCGCGGCATTTCTGCATAACCTGCCGAACCGCGAATATCTGATCCGTGGTGGCGCGGGCACCCATAAATCTCGCCTGGTAGTGCCCCACGAACTGCTTCGCAAATGGTGATAGTCGACGGCAAAGTATTTGGGATAGTACCTTGTAGGCGGCGTTCAACAGATTGATTGCCCAGTAATTGCAGCACTCCAGTTTGTCGCCCTTTTTGTAGATGGGGTACACAATACCCTCCATCCACTCCTCCGGTACTCGTTCTTCCTCCCAAACCTTGACAATGACCCAGTGCACGGCTCTAGCCAGTGTTTCTCCACCGTATTTCAATAGCTCGCTGGGAAGTTGGTCCACTCCAGCAGCTTTATTGTTTTTTCAGCCGACCAATCTCCTCCTCCACCTCCAGAAGATCGGGAGCTGGAATTCTGATGTCTTCTGCTCGGGCACCAAGATCAATTGCCATACCATCCGCGCGCTCTACTGCATCGCCGTTTAGATGCTCGTCGAAGTGCTGCCTCCACCTTACGATCATCTCACACTCGTCTGTAAGGAGGTTGCCGTCCAAGCTCCTGCACATATCGGCTTGCGGCACAAAGCCTTTGCGGGAGCTGTTCAGCTTCTCGTAGAACTTCCGAGTGTCGTTATGTCGTTAGCTTGGTACAGCTCTTCCATCGCTACGCGATCTCGGTCCTCTTGCTGGTGCTTCTTCCTTCGGAGGACTGAGTTTTGGCTGTTCCGTGCCTGTCGGTATCGTTCCACGTTCGCTCTCGTACGGTGTTGCAGCATTCTCGCCCGTGCTGCATTCTTCTCCTCGACTAACCGTTTGCATTCGCCATCAAACCAGTCATTTCTATGATTCGGGGCCCTTGTACCTAGTAGCGCTACTGCGGTGCTACCTATGACGGATCGGATACTTTTCCAGCCATCTTCAATGGTAGCTGCGCCAAGCTGCTCTTCCGTAGGTAGCACTGCCTCCAGCTGCTGCGCGTATTCCTGTGCAGCCTCGGCGTCCCGCAGTTGCTCAATATTTGGTCGCGGCGTTCGACGTCGGCGGGTGTTATACACCGTCGATAGTTTTGAGCGCATGCACACAGCTACTAGGTAGTAATCCGAATCTATATTCGCACTGCGGTAGGTGCGAACGTTGATGATGTCAGAGAAAAACCTGCCGTCGATTAAAACGTGGTCGATTTGGTTCTCTGTCTGTTGGTCGGGTGATCTCCAGGTGGATTTGTGGATACCTTTGCGGGGGAAGAAGGTACTTCGGACTACCATACCACGGGAGGCCGCAAAGTTTACGCACCGAAGACCGTTATCATTAGACACGGCATGCAGGCTATTATGTCCGATTACCGGTCTGTACATTGCCTCCCGGCCTACCTTAGCATTCAAGTCCCCAATAACGATCTTCACGCCCCGTCGCGGTCAGCTATCGTAGACCTGCTCCAGCTGCGCGTTGAACGCTTCCTTCTCGTCGTCGGGTCTTCCTTCATGTGGGCAGGGCACGTTGATGATATTGTAGTTGAAGAAGCGGCCCTTTATCCTCAACTTGCACATCCTTGCGTTGATCGTCTGCCACCCTATCACGCGTTGGCGCATCTTACCCAGTACTATGAAACCGGTTCCCAGCTCGCTGGTGGTACCACAACTCTGGTAGAAAGTAGCCGCCCGGTGCCCGCTTTTCCATACCTTCTGTCCTGTCCAACAAAGTTCCTGCAGCGCTACGACTTCGAAGTTGCGTGGATGTTGCTCGTCATATATTATCCTGTCGCATCCTGGAAAGCAGAGCAATTTGCAGTTCCATGTCCCAAGTTTCCAATCGTAGTCCTTATTTCGTTGCCTAGGTCCATGCCGATTGTTCCGATCCGTATTATCTCTTACGTTGTTTGTAACATGTTGTTTTCCGGGGCGGCTCGTTGGGCCTTCCCCAACCACCTGTCTCACCGGGGGACCATCGTGTCAGCTCTGTTTAGAGTCCCACGCTGCCACCAGGACGTTGATCAGCCGCTCCTAACATGGAGATCGGACGCTGTTTTGAGCCGCATCATCTTGGTGAACAGACGCTCGGGTTGGCGAAGCGTTTCCTCTACCGCCGTAATATGGCTAACGCGCCAATGATCGCGTCGCACCTTCTCACTTAGCTATTGTCGGATGACTACATTGCCCAGGCAACACCAACCAGTTGTATCCATGTTTCAACCGGCAGTCTAGTGTAATCATATGACTCGTGGAGGTGTGAGATAGGAACTTGTGAGGGCCGAAGCTATGTTTGACGCTTCTTCCAGGTTGTCAACTCACCATTTGATGCCATTTGATGTTTCTTTTCTCAAACTCACCAATAATCATGTTGTTAAGATGAACGGTGCAATCCTAAATTGGTCTGACCAAGTTAAATATTTAGGGCTAATTTATGATAAAAATCTTACCTTCAAGTATCACATTGAGAATATCCAAACAAAGTGCAATAAATATATAAAATGTTTGTTTCCTCTTATCAACAGAAATTCTAGACTTTGTCTCAAGAATAAACTGTTAATTTACCAACAAATATTTAGACCAGCAATGTTATATGCAGTCCCCATCTGGACAAGTTACTTCGCTAAACTTCGAGAAAAAGTATTTACATCATGATTCTACTTGCCCCTTTTTACTTTATACGTTCTTGAAGTTACAGGAAAACAAGTTGAACATGCTATAACTGTGTTTGTGTGTGTGTGTGTGAGTGTTTGTGTGTTTGTGTGTGTGTTTGTGTGTGTTTGTGTGTGTGTGTGTGTGTGTGTGTGTGTGTGTGTGTGTTAGTGTGTGTGTTAGTGTGTGTGTGTGTTAGTGTGTGTTTGTATGTGTGTGTGGATGTGTGTGTGTGGGTGTGTGGGTGGGTGTGGGTATGTGTGTGTCTGTGTGTGTATCTGTGTGTGTGTCTATCTGTGTGTGTGTGTCTGTGTGTGTGTCTGTATGTGTGTCTGTGTGTGTGTCTGTGTGTGTGTGTGTGTCTGTGTGTGTGTCTGTGTGTGTATGTGTATGTGTGTGTATGTGCAACTTTTCAATCCAACTCGATTTTCTCAGAGATGGCGAGTCTGATTATCATAACATGATTCTCAAATAAAAGGTCTAGTTGCCCCACAAACCCCTACTAAATTTTTTTGTAATCGGATTTTTAGTTTGCATGTTATTCATCAAATTGATAAAATCATGAAAGCTCATTATCTCTGAAACTACCCAACCGATGTGAACAAAATTGGTTTTAAATGAACGGGCTACCTAAAAAACTCTTAACTTTCGAATTTCATACAGATTGGACATGTGGTCAAAAGTTATGGAAAGAAACTTGTTCTGGAAACTATTTAATCTCACTCACGTTTCTCAACGATATCTGGACGGATTCTCATAAAAGCAGTGTCATATGGAAGGTCTAGTTGTCCCATAAAATCTTATTGATTTGTTTTGCAATCAGATCATTACTTTCCCTGTTATTTTTAAAATTGTGAAATCCAGCTATGAAAAGAAACATATTCCAAAGACTACTTAAACTTACTCACTTTTCTCAGAGACGGCTGAACTGATTTTCACAAAATTCAAATGAAAGGTCTAGCTGTCTCATAACACCCTATTGAATATCATTGTAATCGAACTAAAAATAATTTATCTAAATGAGAAAATCACGGAACTTCATTATCTCAGGAACTACACAACCGATTTGAACAATTTTAGTATTACATGAACAGGCTTGTTGAGGGTTAACTAAAGAATTTTATGATTGAACATGTGGTTTAAAAGTTGTGAAAAGAAATATGTTGCGATGACTTTTCAAATCCACTCGTTTTTCCAAAGACAGCTGAACTAATTTCAGCAATCTTAGTGTCAAATGAAAGGTTTGGTTGCCATTCCATTAGATTATAATCGGACGTTATGTATTAAATTGTAAAAACAAAGAAAGTTTACTATCTCAAAGATTACATGAATTATTTGAATATAACTACGAGCTGTCTGTAAACCGTATAAGTAACGAATTTTATAACAATTCGATTCGTGGTACAAAAGTTTTAAAGAGATGCGGAGTTGATTGAACAAAATTTATTGTTCTATTTGAACGTACCTGGTGTTGCGCGTGATTGAAGTGTTTGAAATTAGGAATAATTTTTTTTATTTCGTTATTTCTTTAGCACAAATATAACGTCAAATTTCGCATGGCGGCGTTTGAAGTTGATTTTTGGCCTCTGAGTATCATACTGTTCCACAAATACTCATATTGGATGATATTTGGTCTGTTTAGGCTGTTATTCAGAAACAGAAACAGAATGAATTTTTAAAACTCATATTGAATGCCGCACGGATACATCTCAGAAACGAAAGGAATAATATCAATAAGAGTAACTGCGTCAGGAAAAATTTTCTTACTATTAAAAATGGAATCTTAAATGATATATAATCGAGTCCGACCTATATATGAGTACAGTGACGTTTTGTTTATACCAGAATCAACAAAAAAATTGCATCATATATTTACAACATATTTCATGTTACTTCCATGTGTATGTTTTATGTATGTTCACATGTGTGTGAATTTTATGTTTAAAATGTTTGGTATTGTAGTGCTTTTGGCTACCGGAAATTCGTTGTTTTGAGTGAAAAATAAATCCAGCGGAAATTATCAAGGTGTACTTTTTTCTATGAATTGAAGTGTTCGTGTAAATCTATTTAAACAAATAATAGAGTCAATTGAGAAAGGCTGGGTCTCACGGCTAGGTGGATTAATTTAGTTTTTTTGCAGAATCTTTCCCATGTGGAATGTGGTTTTTTGTACGTACGGGCACGGCATTTGAGATTTTCGTGCGTTTGATCAAATACAGTAAGGTCTTTTTTACGCGGGTTGCTCTTCTTCATTACTCAAATATGGTACAAGATGTTGGCCTCATTCAATCACGTTTTCCGTTTCAGGCCAAGACCAATCATATATCCATTCTCGAAAAAAATCACAATTTTTGGTGTGAATTTAAAATATTGCATTTTTGTCACTAGATTGACCACTATCATATTATTCAAACAAAGTTCAATCATTATAGGATGATTTTGTTCGTTATAATTTCAACACAAAAAAGTCTTCTTTTACGCGATAAAAAAAGTCTTCTTTTTCGCCCAAAAAACCTAATCCACCTAGCGGCCAGACTAAGCCTTTCTCATTTAAACTTATTATTTGTAAAAATAGATTTACATGAATGCTTAAATCCAATAAAGGTATATTCACTTTTTGGGTTCTAAAATACTGATGTTGTAATTGAAGTATGAAATATGAAATTTGACGTAATGTTGGTGCTTAAGAAATAGCGAAATAAGAGAAATGACTTTTAATATCGAACAATTCCATCACGAGCGATACCGGGAACGTTCAAATAGTACGAAACCACATTTAAATTATGTTGAGGCCACATATATTGATCAAAGCAGGTATAGTTTTAAATAGTCTTTGAATTTCTTTTCGTTCCATTACTTTTGAACCACATATCAAGTTGTTATGAAGTTAGTTATTTGTAAGTTTAAGAGAAAACTCATTCGTATCACACTAGTTATGTTCAAATAAGTCGTTTAATCTTTGAGATAATAGACTTTCGTTGTTATTATAATATAATACATAACGGTTGCTTAAGTTCGATTATAATCGAATGAAATGGAAACGTATAGAGCAGCCGAATTATGAAACCACTTGTTGAATCACAATTCATCAGTTAACCCTTAACTAGCCCGTTCATTTGATATCAATATTGTTCAAATCGGTTGTGTAGTTTCTGAGATAATGAAGTTTCGTGATTTTCACATTTTGATACATTACAGACGAAGTTACAGTCCGATTACAAATAAATTCAATAGGAAGTTATGAGCTAGCTGAAACTCTCATTTGACACTTATTTAGTGAAAATCGGTTCAGCCATCTCTGAGAAAAATGAACGAGTTTAAACAGCCGCCGAAAAACATTTCTTTATATAACTTTTGCACCATATGTTTAATCATTATGAAATTTGAAGGTCAAGGGCTCTGGAGATAGCCCGTTCATTTGACATCTGTTTTGTTAAAATTGGTTTGTAGTTTCTGAGATATTGATGTTTCGTGATTTTTAAATTTGGATACATAACCTCTAAACTAAAAATCCGATTACAATGAATTTCAATAGCAACCTATGGGGCAACTAGACCTTTCGTTTGCAATAAATTTCATGGAAATCGGTCCAGCCATCACTGAGAAAAGTGAGTGAGAAAAAAAAGTTGCACATACACACACATACACACATACATACACACATACATACTTATATACAGAAAATGCTCAGCTCGTCGAACTAATTCCAGTGGTATACGACATTCGGCCCTTTGGAGCACTTTCATACCTTTGGTTTTTGCAGTGATTGCTATACCTTTCTAGGAGAAAGGCAAAAAGACCTTAATGTAGTGTAGCATCCCCCGCGAAAAAAAACCTTTGTATACCCGGGCAGGAGAGCATAACAAAATCATAACTCATCAATAACATATTTAGCTATGAGAACTTATCGTGTTATTCGAAAGTTATTTACGTTTCATACATGGATATGAAAATAGCATTAAATTTTGATATCATATCTCGATATGCCTTTAATAAAACATTTGAGATGCTTTTAAAATATCTCATTAATAATAAGTTTTTAAGTTAAAATTGTTCGTTATTGATTTTTTATAATATATTCAGTTTGCATTTAGTGTTCAATAACATGAGAATATCTGAATCAGTCATTTTTGTGATTTTTTAATGCAAATTATTGGTTTGTTATTAAAATATCAACCTTTGCTTTTCATATGAGGTGTATTTCCAATATCTGGTTGTGATATTATAATGATATTTTCTCCTGCTCGGGTAGTGGTTCAAAGCCATAACATATGTTCGGAGAAGTTTCAAGATACATATTCAAAAACACATCTTTTAATCAATCCACCTAAAGTGAGATAGAAAATTTACTGTTTCATCAGATTGAGATAAAGGTGTGGTCTATTTGTCAAAATTTTAGATATCATTCAAACAATTCAAACTACTATCTACAATTCTGCCGAAGATATCATATCAAACAAACAAATTGTTCTGGTTCTAAAAAATGGTCATCTTCAATACCAGTTTAAACAATTTTTTTTCGAAAATTTTTCGTGATTAAAGCAATGCTAATAGTACGTACCTTAGCCTACAGGTAAATAAAAAATCTAAATTAATCCACCTAGAGGTCAGGCCCAGCCTACCTCATTCAAACTTTTATGTGTAAAATTAGATTTACATGAACGCTTCAATCCAATAAATGTATATTCACTCTTTTGGTTCTAAAATATTGATGTTGCAATCTAACGAGTGTTAAATAAAAAATGAGAATTTTTTCAATACCTTTCAGTAACTCAAGTACAGAGCGTAAAATTTTCTTTCTTCAAGAAAATTGCTCTTTGGGCTCCCTAGAAACAGTAGGCGTGTTTGGTTTTGCTAGTTTGAATTTAGTCAAAGCAAAGATGGCGTCGAAGCAGCACGTGCTCCGCGAACGCATTGTACGGTTCTACGAAACGCATTTCCAGCAAGGAAAAAAGTTCACGGTAACACATTTCAAGGAAGAAAATGTACCTGTCAGTACGGTATATCGTATCCTGGGTTCCCTGAACGTAGAGCGGAAGGTCGGAAGTGGTCGTCCGGTGACGATAATGACGAAGCAGAGGAAGACATCGTTAAAGAAGCTGTTGGCAACTTCGATAGTGAATATCACAAAACCCACCGACACACCTCTGTCGGTATTTAACAACATTTGCTGCATGGGAGGGCCGTGAGGTGACAATCAACAACACACGGCAGAGTTGTCAACATCACCAGTGCATCATCGAGGTCAATATCCGAAAGCTAACAGCGGCCGAGTTTCGCGATGTTTCACCTGAGGGGGAGCAGAGTTCGTTGGCGCCGGACGACGGAGAAAGGAGCCATTACAACCCACTACTTGCACCAGGAAACAGCTAGGATGCTGAATACCCAAAATTTGAATTATTAGAAAATATATAATTTAGTTAGTTGAATAAAGGTTGTTTGCTCATGTAAAGACTGTGCTTAAATAAAATTGTAGTTTTCGGATAGTGAAGTGGCATTCATTTTGGTAGCGAAAACCCTCAAGAGAAGCAACGGTGCTTCTAGCAGAAATAAAGTGAAATTGCCGCCAGGAGAAATTGTTCACGTTTACGGTTTTCGGATACAGTCCACCTTAAGGAAACAGAACCAATCCCGGGAACCTTTGGAGTTGTTCCCAAACATTTTGGTCCTTCGAGCCGGATCCTAGGGAGGATTTCGGAGGAATTAAGGCGATTAAAATACCACGCAAGGGCGCCATCGTTATTTTCGCACAATTGGAGGTATAAGGTGAACAATTACCCGCCATCGTGATTGCATTGGAGCAAGTAAGCGTCCTTTACTTGGCGACAAAAATTAACTTAAAAGGAGTTCGGATTGCACTACCAGCAACTAGCGCAATTATTCAACGAGCCGCGTGAAGTGGCGCAGGGCCGCTTCTGTTTATTCACACTTCACTTTACGCTACGGATCTGCAGCGACAGGAAACCTACCCGGAACGGGCTGGTTGTCCTGGTTTGTCCAGGTAAATTAAAACACAAAATATATGTCCTGCCGTTGCTAGGCTTTCTGCAAAGTCTACACCAGTATTTTCCTCTATATTACATACGTTTGCCGCAACCCAATACTCGACGGGAGCCGACGGCACGGGTGGTAAAAACGCAAGGTGTATAGTTTACCACCATAAGCTAAAAGGAAAGGATACAACGAATCAAATTCACCTTACTATCCCAATAAGTAATTTGGACTTACCTGCGTACAATCACTTAGCTGCGACGGTGACCCTGCTGATTGAATTCGACACTACCAAGCTACGGTTGTCACTGCATCGATCAGCTGTTCTACACAAAGGCGAGCAGCAGCACACATCGCGCACTGAGAGATTGATTGGTATCGTCTCGACAGCTGTTTTCTCAGGTCAGTTTTTTTATTACTCCAAGCGTATATGTCTAGTCGAGGCTAGTTATCTGTTTACTACAACCATACTTTTATCGGCACGGTTGGGTTGACTGTATCAATGTATTGGATGATGTCGATCTCACTGTTATCTGAGTGATTTCGAATTGGATATTAAGGGCGACCACTGATAGACTTCGAGCATTTTTTGAAAATAAGCTGCAATTACTGCTTGTTAAGGTCAGTTAAGACGGTATATGTCCGGCCGAGGTCGGACTTTATATTGTTACTACATATAATATTTCTTTCGACACTGTTTGGATGGGAATTATCGTCGCGCAATTGGAGTGAGTGACTGCATTAGATTATTCGCAATTTAGGCGTTAGGAAAATTGACTCACAAGAAGGCAGGTGCAATAGCGGAAGATTGATCGCACTGGGTTTCGCTAAATTAAAATCGTTTTCCTGTTGGAGTATTTTGTAGAGATCGCAACAAATCCTGTTTCGTCAGGTAAATATAGAATAGCTCTACAGTATATGTTCAGCCGAAGTTGAGACTCTGCAGATTACTACATCCAATTTACCGTTTTTAAATCCCTCTGTTAAAACCGTTGCAATGCCGTCGACGACATCGTCCAATTCTAAAAAATCTCCAACGCTTAAGACGCTTCAAACAAAATTGAAATCGTATCTCAACATGTTTAAAGATATCGGTGAGTTTGCGCAAGCGTTTAGTGTTGAAACTACTGCTAGCCAGGTGACGGTGCGACTCGAGAAGCTAGAAGAGTTGTGGGAGAAGGTGACGTCATCATTGAAATTGAAATTCACGAGGACTTTACGGCAGAGGATGAAACATATATACAGCAGCGGTCGGAGTTTGGTAATGAGTATTATGAGGTAAAATCGGTACTGTTGGACAAGCTTAAAGAATTGGAGGAGCATCCGCCCATTAATGCTTCCCTTCGCGCCGATGATACGACGCAGCAACCTACCGTTGAGCATGTTCGTCTCCCACAAATCAAGTTACAAACTTTTGATGGAAATATTGATGAGTGGTTGAGCTTTCGGGATCTGTACACTTCGTTAATTCATTGGAAGGCTGATTTACCCGATGTTGAGAAGTTTCATTATCTTAAGGGATGTTTGGCTGGCGAGGCGAAGGCGCTGATAGACCCACTTTCTATAACTAGGGCAAATTATCAAATTGCATGGGATACGCTTACGAAGCGGTATAATGACAGCAAATTTCTCAAACGAAGGCAGGTGCAAGCACTTTTTAAGCTACCATCGTTAACGAGGGAATCTTCCGCCGAGTTGCAAGCCTTGTTGGAAGGGTTTGAACGGGTCGTACAGACATTGGATCAGCTTATTCAACCAGTAGATTACAAGGATATGCTGCTGTTGGACATTTTATCCACACGATTAGACAATGCAACGAGACGGGCCTGGGATGAATATTCCTCAACGAAGGAGAATGACACGGTGAAAGATTTAACTGAGTTTCTGCAAAGAAGAGTACGAGTCCTTGGTGCATTACAAACGAAGCCCACGGAAACTAAGGCAGAGTTTTCGCGGCAGTTCAGGAAGGTTTTGAATCCACCTCGTCATAGCCACAACGTAACTCAAAATACGACTGAGAAATGTGTGGCGTGTTCAGAGTCTCATCTGTTGTATCAATGCTCAGCGTTTCAGCGGCTAACGGTTTCCGCTCGGGATAAATTAATTCGTACGCACTCTCTGTGTAGAAATTGTTTTAAAAGAGGGCATAAGGCCCTGGAGTGTCCATCAAAATACGTATGCCGCATCTGCAAGGAAAGGCATCACACCTTGGTGTGTTTCAGAGCTGAAAGCAATCATGCTGCTAAGGAAAGAGTGGGCAAGGATAGTGGTACAACTAAGGACGTGTTCACTCAGGCGGCTAGTACATCGGTTACTCAAGTGTCTGCTAATGTATCGGGTCATCGAATATCATCCGTGCTGCTAGCTACAGCGGTCGTTTTGGTGGAAGACGACCAAGGCTTTCGTTTTCCAGCACGAGCCTTGCTGGTTTCCGGTTCCGAATGCAATTTTATGACAGTAGGTTTGGCGCAGAAAATGAAACTCAAATGTCGAAGGTCCGACGTGGCAGTATGTGGAATTGGCGAATCTACTTCCAGGGTAAAACAAACGACAAATACTACCATCAAGTCTCGAGTATCAGAATTCTCGCGTAGGACGGAATTCCTACTGTTACCGAAAGTCACAGCAAATCTCCCAACAACAAATGTGAATTTGGCTGGATGGAAAATCCCGACAGGTGTCGAACTAGCGAACCCAGCCTTTTTCGTATCGAAGGCGGTCGACTTGGTGCTTGGCATACAGCATTTTTTTGCATTTTTCAATACCGGAAATGAGGTTCGGTTGGGTTAAAACCTCCCGATGCTTACTGAGTCAGTCTTTGGATGGGTAGTTTCCGGGGCGGTCATAATTTCCAGCATAGTTCGGTTACTTCCTGCAATATGGCGATCGGTCTGGAAGAATTATTAAGTCGGTTTTGGTCCTGTGAGGAGATTGGGTCTTCCACAAATTATTCTCCGGAAGAGTTACGCTGCGAGGAGCAGTTTGCTCAAACTGTGGAACGAGGATCCGATGGTCGGTACACAGTTTCCCTACCCAAGGTTGAAGGCGCATTGGCAAAGATTGGCGAGTCAAGGGACATCGCATTTCGGTGACTGCTGGGATTAGAACGTAGGTTACTGAAAGACGTAGAGCTGCGGCAGCAATACGATCAGTTTATTGAGGAATACCTACAACTGGGACATATGCGTAAGGTAGAAGCGCGTTCCCTAAAGCAAGTAACTCGCTGCTATTTACCACATCATCCGGTGGTTAAGCAAGAGAGTACTACTACTAAGGTCAGGGTAGTATTCGACGCGTCTTGTAAAACGGCAACCGGAGTGTCGCTAAATGATGTACTGACGGGGCCGGTAGTACAGGAGGATCTTCGATCGATTATTTTGCGGAGTCGAACGAAGCAATTCATGTTAGTTTCTGATGTCGAGAAAATGTTCAGGCAAATTGAAATTAACGCAGCGGACAGGCCGCTTCAAAGCATCTTATGGCGTACAGATAGCAGCAAGAAAGCCGAAACCTATGAGCTAACCACGGTGACGTACGGGACCAGGCCCGCACCGTTTCTAGCAACCAGGACTCTCAAACAACTCGCTATGGATGAGCGAACACATTTTCCTCTCGCAGCAAGGGATGTGGAGCAAGACGTGTATATGGACGACGTTTTGACTGGGGTCGATAATGAGGAAACAGCATTAAATTTAAGAATGCAGTTAGAGGAAATGCTACAGAAAGGCGGTTTCCGATTGAGGAAATGGGCCTCAAATTGTCCCTCAGCCTTGCAAGGCATGTCAGAGGACAATCTAGCACTGATAAAAACTGAAGGATACCAATTAGATCCCGATCCAGCGGTGAGAACGTTAGGGCTCATCTGGCATCCAAACACGGACGTTTTAAAATTTCGGTTCAAGATACCCGATCTAATTGAAGGCGAAACATTAACTAAACGAAAGGTCCTATCGATCCATGCTACACTTTTTGATCCGCTTGGCTTGATTGGAGCGGTGATAACAACTGCTAAGGTGTTTATGCAGTTGCTGTGGTGCTTGAAGGATGAAAAGGATAACCGATTGGGGTGGGATCACCCCCTACCAATGAAAGTTCAAGGTGATTGGAGATATTTTCACGGTCAGCCACTATCGTTGAACGAGCTGGTGATAAGTCGTTGTGTGATTCGACCAAAAGCAGTTTCTTTGGAGCTGCACGTGTTTTCAGACGCGTTCAAGCGTGCGTATGGAGCGTGTGCGTATGTAAGAAGTATAGATACAGGAGCAAATGTTTCAGTCGCACTACTCACTTCCAAATCTAAGGTGGCACCGCTGCAATGCCAATCCATACCAAGGTTGGAATTGTGCGGGGCACGCATGGCGGCAGAACTGTCGAACCAAGTGGTTGAGGCTATAAAAATGGACGTGGAAATGACCTTTTGGACGGATTCCACCTGCGTCCTACAATAGATCAAAGCTGCGCCGTCAACATGGTCAACTTTTGTGGCTAATCGGGTAGCAAAAATCCAAGCGCTTACCGAAAACAAGACATGGCGGCACGTTGCAGGATTAGACAATCCTGCCGATCTCATCTCTCGGGGAATTAATCCGAATCAAGTTCAAAACAACGAGTTATGGTGGGAAGGCCCAGCATGGCTCAAGGCAGAAAGGGATCACTGGCCAAGGCAGCCAGCCGAGTCAATCGCAGAGGAAGTAAGCAGAGAGGCTCGTCGTACGGTAGGGCATAGCACAAGTCAGCAGGTTGCATTTAGCTCTTGGTATGTGCGGAAATTTTCAACTTTCACAGCGCTTGTGAGGTGTACCGCATACTTCTGTAGACGTTTGAATCGTTCCAAAGGAGTTGAGCGAAATGAGCAGAGTGGCTTCTTAAAGGCATCGGAGCTAAAATTGGCAGAACAGGTGTTAATTCGTTGTGTACAGAGAGAGGTTTTTGTGGACGAATGGAAGGCACTCTCAAGTGGTTCAGTCGTACAACGAAACTCGCCGTTACGCTGGTTTAATCCAGTGATGTCAGAGGAAGGGTTGATTCGAGTTGGAGGACGGCTAGCCAATGCATCGAATAGCGAGGACACTAAACATCCTGTAGTGCTACCAGCAAGACATCCATTCACGAGGTTGCTCCTCGAATATTATTATCATAAACTACTACATGCAGGTCCGCAGTTACTGCTTGGTGCAGTTAGATTGAAATACTGGCCATTGGGTGGTCGTGCCGTAGCACGACAAATTATACACAATTGTCAACGATGTTTCAGAGTGAAACCAAAACCAATTCAGTAGTTTATGGGAGAATTGCCAGCAGCACGCGTGACCGCTGCCCGACCATTTTCCAAAACTGGAGTGGATTATTTCGGGCCTATTTATGTTCGCCCGGGGCCTCGCCGCACAGCTGTTAAGGGATACGTCGCAGTGTTTATTTGTATGTGTACAAAGGCAGCACATTTGGAGTTGGTGACTGATCTTTCTACGGAATGTTTTTTGAAAGCATTGCGCAGGTTTATCGCGAGGAGAGGTAGATGTTCGGATATATTCTCTGATAATGGTACGAATTTTATTGAAGCCCGAAACCAGCTAAAATTATTGTTCGAGCTGTTACGCAATAAGGAACATCAAGAGCTCGTGACTAAGGAATGCGCTAACGAGGGAATTCACTGGCACTTCAACCCACCTAGTGCCCCTCATTTCGGCGGCTTATGGGAAGCGGCAGTCAGATCGGCTAAATTTCATTTAGTGCGTGTTCTCGGAGAGCATGCTGCATCAATCGAAGACATGTGCACTCTTCTGGCTCAGGTTGAAGGTTGTCTTAATTCGAGACCGCTGACACCCATGTCTGATGACCCTAACGATTTTGAACCGCTGACTCCAGGGCATTTCCTAATTGGAACGTCTCTACAGCAATTCCCAGACCCAGATTATGCCACTACACCCATGAACCGACTTAGGCATTGGCAGGTTATTCAAAAGAAGCTGCAGGAGTTTTGGAAGAGGTGGCACTTGGAGTACCTAGCCCAGCTGCAAGGAAGAACCAAGCGTTGGCGGCCGACAGTTCCAATTACCGAAGGGCAGTTGGTCGTGATACGGGAGGAAAACCTACCACCGATTAAGTGGAAGCTTGGTAGAATACAACATGTACATCTTGGAGACGATGGAGTTGTGAGAGTTGTCACATTAAAGACTGCAGCTGGATTGTTGAAAAGACCCGTCGAGAAATTATGTTTACTCCCCTCATCAACAGCAGTAGAGGACAACGCCCAATAGTGTTGACGCAGCACAGCCCGTTCACCTGGTGCGCGAAAGGTTTTCTTTTTTCTTTCAGAAATTGAGCAATTTCAGCGCGGGCAAGGATGTTGGCAACTTCGATAGTGAATATCACAAAACCCACCGACACACCCCTGTCGGTATTTAACAACATTTGCTGCATGGGAGGGTCGTGAGGTGACAATCAACAACACACGGCAGAGCTGTCATCATCACCAGTGCATCATCGAGGTCAATATCCGAAAGCTAACAGCGGCCGAGTTTCGCGATGTTTCACCTGAGGGGGAGCGGAGTTCGTTGGCGCCGATGGCGTCTGCTGCAGAACAAAACCAACGAGACGACGGAGAAAGGAGCCATTACAACCCACTACTTGCACCAGGAAACAGCTAGGATGCTGAATACCCAAAATTTGAATTATTAGAAAATATATAATTTAGTTAGTTGAATAAAGGTTGTTTGCTCATGTAAAGACTGTGCCTCAATAAAATTGTAGTTTTCGGATAGTGAAGTGGCATTCATTTTGGTAGCGAAAAACCCCAAGAGAAGAAACGGTGCTTCTAGCAGAAATAAAGTGAAATTGCCGCCAGGAGAAATTGTTCACGTTTACGGTTTTCGGATACAGTCCACCTTAAGGAAACAGAACCAATCCCGGGAACCTTTGGAGTTGTTCCCAAACAGAAGCTGTTTGAGAACAAGGACGCAACCAGCCTGCGTGACGCAGGTCGGAAATATGGCTGCTCCCACGTATTGATCCATCGGACCCTCAAGATGGAAGGAATCGTCTGCAGGAAGAAGACTAGGTCGCCGGAGTACAAGGAGGAGCAGATTCAGACGGTTAAAACACAGTGTCGGTGGATGACCAAAAAATACCGCGGGACGTCTTTCGTTCTGGACGACGAAAGCTATTTTCCGCTGTCCAAAACGCATATTCCAGGAAATGATAATTACTACTCCAGCGACAAGTCATCCACACCGCCTGAAGTGAAATACAAGTTCAAGCACAAGTTTGAAAAAAAGGTTATGTTGTACATCGCCATTTCCGACCGGGGCATTTCAAAGCCTTGGTTTAAGCCGAGCGGTCTGGCAATCAACCAACAAATCTATCAAGAAGAATGCCTCGATAAAATCCTGCTGCCGTTCCTGAACGAGCATCACGCGGATGGGAAGTACGTCTTCTGGCCAGACAAGGCGTCTTCCCATTACGCCAAGAAGACGCTGGCGTATCTTGAGGAGAAAAAGATACCGTTCGGGCCGAAAGATCGTAACCCAACAAACTTGCCCCAGTGCCGCCCAATAGAGGATTTCTTTGGCTCACTCAGTGCCCTAGTATATAAAAACAATTGGAGGGCCAAGGATACGAACCAACTGACTACAAGAATCCGGAATTGTATCCGGAAAATGGACGTAAGTGCCGTACAACCTTCTTGTGAGAGCATCGCAACAAAGTTGCGTCGAACAGCAGACCACGGCCCTTACTCAAACATTCACTGATATTTTTTTGAAGAAAATACATTATGTTATCAATAAAAAATACTGAAATCGATGAAAAAAAAATTTTGTTTTTTATATGTGATTGAAAAAATTCTCATTTTTTATTTAACACCCGTTATACATATAAAAATGCAGTTCGGTCTGTCTGTCTGTCTGTCTGTCTGATCCATATAGGCTCGAAAACTACCGAACCGATCGACGTCATAATTCGTATGTAGGGGTTTTTGGTGCCGATAAAGGTTCCTATGGTAGTGATAGTCTCAAAGACCCCTCCCTCTTCTGGAAGGGAGGAGTCCCATACAAATGAAACAAAAACTTTTGCACATCTCAAGAGCAAACCAAGCAAATTGAACAGGATTTGGCATGTGGATGTTTTAAGAGGTAACAAATATGCCCATAATAGTTGGACGCCCCTCCCTTTTCTGGAAAAAAGGGGTTCCATACAAATGAAACACAAATTTCTGTGCATTTCGAGAACTAATCAACTAAATGGAACCAAATTTGGCAGGTAAATGTTTTAAGTGGTATAAAATATGTTCATAATGTTTGGCACCCCTCCTTCTTTTGGAAGGGAGTGATGCCATACAAATTAAACACAAATTTCTGCACACCTCGAGAACTAACTGGGTAATGGGAACCAAATTTAGCATGAATGTTTTTAGGGGTAACAAATATGTCCATAAAGGTTCGACACCCCTCCTTTTTCTGGAAGGGAGGGGTTCCATACAAATGAAACACAAATTTCTGCACATTTCGAGAGCTAACCAACTATATGGAACCAAATTTGGCCGGTGAATGTTTTTAGAGGTAGCAAATATGTTCCATAATCGACCTCAGGCAACATTTGGATTGTAAGATGGCAACTTCCGGTTTCTGGAAAACAGCCAACAATGGCCGATTTCCACCCAATATATCAATATCCGGATCTAGAATGATACACAGGAGCTAAAATCTATCCTGTGGTCGATTGAATTCTAAGATGGCGACTTCCACACCAAAATAACTAAATTCCTCCCAATATGGGTATTTCCGGTGTAAGATTGATGCCAGAAAATCTGCTGAAAATGACCGAATACCACCCAATATGAAATATTCAGAATTAAGGTGATGTACAGAAGCCAAAAGTCGAGGATGTTGTTATTTTGATAAAACCAATCATTTCAAACGATTTGTTATTTGACTTTGATCATATCCTATGGCCTATTCGTTGTGCATTTGCAGACTTTGAACACATCGCAAGGAATCTTTAAATTTGGAACGTTGAAATAGTACGATACCACATTTAAATTATGTTGAGGCCACATATATCAATCAAAGCAGGTATAGTTTTAAATAGTCTTTGAATTTCTTCTCTTCCCATAACTTTTGAGCCAAATATCAAATTGTTATGAAGTTTGTTATTTGTCATGTCAAGTCATGCAATCTTCGAGATGATAGACTTTCGTTGTCTTATTAACAATTAACAATACATAACGGTCGCTTGAGTTCGATTAAAATAAAATGAAATGGGAACGTATAGGGCACCCAAACTTTGAAACCACTCATACTCAATCATAATTCATCAGTTTACTCTTAACTAGCCTGCTTATCTGGTAATAATATTGATCAAATCGGTTGTGTAGTTTCTGAGATAATGAAGTTTTGTGATTTTCACATTTCGGTACATTACAGACGAAGTTACAGTTCGATTGCAGTAAAATTCAATAGGGTGTTATGAGGCAGCTAGAGTTATTCATTGACACTAATTTCGTGGAAATCGGGTCAGCCATCTCTGAGAAAAGTGAGTGAGTCCAAGTAGTATTCGGAATATGTTCCTTTTCATAGCTGGATTTCACATTTTTAATTATAACAGGCGAATTAATAGTCCGATTGCAAAACAAATCAATAGGGTCTTATGGGGCAACTAGACCTTCCATTTGATACTGATTTTATGAAAATCGGTCCAGCCATCTCTGAGAAACAAGAGTGAAATTAAACAGTTTTCAGAACACGTTTCTTTTCATAACTTTTGAACCACAACTTCAATCTTTATAAAATTCAATAGTAAAGGGTTTTTTGGGTAGCCCGTTCATTTGAAATCAATTTGTAGTTTTTGAGATAATGATGTTTCATGATTTTTACATTTGGATACATAACATCTAAACTATAAATCCGATTACAATAAAATTCCATAGGGTCTTATAGGACAACAATACTTTTCATTTGCAATCAATTTCATGAAAATCGGGCCAGCCATATCTGAGAAAATTGAGAATAAATATCTGAACATACAAACACTCACACATACATACATACACATACAGAAAATGGTCAGCTTGTCGAGCTGAGTCGAGTGATACATGCCACTCGGCCCTTTGGAGCACTTTTATACCTTTCGGTTTTGCAAGTGATTGCTATACCTATACCTTTCGACGAGCTGAGCATTTTCTGTGAGTGTGTGTTTGTGTGTGTGTGTGTGTGTGTGTGTGTGTGTATGTGCAGATTTTTATTCTCACTCACTCTTCTCAGAGTTGGCTGTACCGATGTTCATGAAATTAATTGCAAATGAAAGGTCTTGTTGTCCCATAAAACACTATTGAATTTCATTGTAATTGGATTTTTAGTTTGGAGGTTATGTATTAAAATGTAAAAACCATGAAACATCATTATCTCAAAAATTACACAACCGATTTGAACAAAATATGTTTCAAATGAACGGGCTACCTGAAATACCCTTAACTTTTGAATTTTATAAAGATTGAACTTGTGGTTCAAAAGTTATGAAAAGAAATGTTTTCTGAAGACTGTTTAATCTCACTCATGTTTCTTAGAGATGGCTGGATCGATTTTCATAAAATCATTGTCAAATGGAAGTTCTAGTTGCCCCATAAGACCCTATTGATTTGCTTTGCAATCAGACTATTACTTTGCCTGTTTTGTTTAAAAATGTGAAATCCAGCTTTTCATAGGAACATATTCCGAAGACTACTTGAACTCACTCACTTTTCTCAGAGATGGCTGACCCGATTTCCACAAGATTAGTGTCAAGTAAAAAGTCTAGCTGCCTCGTAACACCCTATTGAATTCAACTTCAATCGAACTGTAACTTCGTCTGTAATGTACCGAAATGTGATAATCACGAAACTTCATTATTTCAGAAACTACACAACTGATTTGATCAATATTATTATCAGATGAGCGGGCTAGTTAAGGGTTAACTGATGAATTATGATTGAACACGTGATTTCAAAGTTTGGGTGCCCTATACGTTCCCATTTCATTAGATTATAATCGAACTCAAGCAACCGTTATGTATTAAATTGTTAATAAAACAACGAAAGTCTATTATATCAAAGATTACATTACTCATTCGAACATTACTAGCGTCATACGAACGAGTCATCTCTCGAACTTACAAATAAAAAACTTCATCACAATTTGATATTTGGCTAGAAAGCTATGGAAAGAATAGAAATTCAAAGACTATTCTAAATTACACCTGCTTTGATCGATATATGTGGCCTCAACGGATTTTAAATGTGGTATCGTACTATTTGAACGTTCCAAATTCATTGATTCCTTGCGATGTGTTTAAAGTCTGCAAATGCCCGACGAATCGGCCATAGGATATGATTAAAGTCAAACAACAAATCATTTGAAATGAATGGTTCTATCGAAATGACAACATCCTCGACTTTTGACTTTTGTACATCGCTTTAATTCTGAATATATTCATGTTGGGTGGTATTCGGTCATTTTCAGCAGATTTTCTGGCATCAATCTTACACCGGAAATATCCATATTGGGAGGAATTTAGTAATTTTGGTTGTTTCCCAAAAACTAGAAGTGGTCGTCTTTAAATTCAAAATGGTGTCCAGTGTCAATGTTTGGTTTCTATGCATCATCTCGATTACGGAAATATCCATTCGGTCATTTTCGACTGTTTCCTGGAAGTTACCATTTAGCAATTCAAAATGGTGCCTGCGGTCAATTGTTAGCTCATTGCATCATTCTGGTTCCAGAAATACTCATATTGGAAGGTATTTGGTTATTTTAGGCTATTTTTCCCAAGCCGGAAGTCGCCATCTTGGATTTCAAAATGGTATTAAAGATAATTTCTGGCCTCTGAGCGTCATTCTGGTTGAATGTTTTTAGAGGTAACAAATATGTCCATAATGGTTCGACGCCCCTCCCTCTTCTAGAAGCACATGTTCCTAGAAAACAGCCGAAAATGATCGAATAACACCCAATATTCCGGTGGTCGCCATCTTAGAATTCAAAACGGTATCTGTGGTCGATTTTAGCTCTGTGTATCATTCTAGATCCGGATATTATTACATTGGGTGCAAATCGGCCATTTTTGGCTGTTTTCCAGAAACCGGAAGTTGCCATCTTACAATCCAAAATGTTGCCTGAGGTCGATTATGGAACATATTTGTTATTTCTGAAAACATTCACCTGCCAAATTTGGTTCCATTTAGTTGGTTAGCTCTCCAGATGTGCAGAAATTTGTGTTTGATTTGTATGGCACCCCTTCCTTCCAAAAGAAGGAGGGGTGTCAAAAATTATAGACATTTTTGTTACCTCTAAACATTTACCTGCCAAATTTGGTTCCATTTTGTTGATTAGTTCTTGAGCTGTGCAGAAATTTGTGTTTCATTTGCATGAAACCCCTCCTTTTCAGAAAAGGGAGGGGCGTCCAACTATTATGGACATATCTGTTACCTCTTATAACATCCACATGCCAAATTCGGTTTAATTTGCTTGGTTTGTTCTTGAGTTGTGCAGAAACTTATGTTTCATTTGTATGGGACCCTTTCCTTCCAGAAGAGGGAGGGGTCTAAAACTATCATAGGAACCTTTATCGGCACCAAAAACCTCTACATACAAATTTTCACGTCGATCGGTGCGGTAGTTTTCGAGCCTATATGGATCAGACAGACAGACAGACAGACCGGACTGCATTTTTATATGTATATATTACAACATCAATATTTTAAAGCCTAAAGAGTGAATATACATTCAACAAGTCTTGTTATTTCTCAAAATTTTAATTAGGGCCGTAAAAGTAGGTATGATAATGGAAAAATGAATTTGCTGGAAAAATAATAGTAGAGACTTCGAAAAACATAGTGCAGTAGGTGGGAAGCTCGAGCCCACAACCTCTAATCTCCGGTCAGATGCGTTTACGATTACACCACACAGTGGTCGGAGGCCGGAAAAACCTCGATTTTTCATGTCAATATTTTTGATGTTCTGTATTTTTCCGTAGATTCTCAAACTATGAATGACTTTTTCATAAAGTTTTATGACAATCGGTTGAGATATCGATTTTTGGTAGACTTTGAATGTTGCTATATCAGGCAATTTCTATAATTTTCATGTTCGATCACAATTTTTAGCCTAACTGCAAATACCTGTAACTCCCTTAGTCTTGATTCGATTATGATACAACCAATTTCATTTTGAAGGTAAATTTATGTACTTTTTGGTAGATTTTCAAGACTCGCCAAAAATACAACCAATTTTTCAATCCAGGTAACACGTATTGCAGGGAAGCCAAAAAAACATGTATTTCTACGCATATATCAAGATGGCTTGACAAAATCATTTTTTTTAATTATTTTATCACCAATGTTTAGTGGTTAATTTGTGAGCTTGAAATCCAATTTATGGTAATTTGAGGTTAAGTGGTTTCCGAGAAATTTTCAAAAAACTGAGTCAAGCCATCTTGAAACATGATTTTCCTTCAAATGAATCGGACAACGATGATATATACATCAATCGAAAGCTCTTAATTTGTGGTTCACGAAAATGTAATTTTAAGGTCATAATTACTAGTGTTTGTACAGAAATTTGTGTTTTATTGTTCAGGTAGTCCTACCTTTTGTTTGTTTGTTGTTGACGCTGCTGGCCACTAGTGGCGTTGGCTGTTTGCGGTGATTGTCACTGCTATACTGAGCGTGCATGTGGGAATATGGCAAATATCGAGATTCGGGGAACTAAGCCAACACACTTGCTATTACATAGCCCAACAGCTATTCAAGCTATTGTGACGAAATTTCAAACCAGTTTTACTCTTTTTTTTCCAACTAAATTTCTATTTTTAACAACGGCTTTTTCCCGTTAACACGCAAGTTCATTAAGCAGACAGTATATAAAGTAGAGATAACGAAAAATAAGCAAACTGGAAATATGATACAGATTTGGAAAAATATACCGCATCCCGACGGGACTTGAACCCGCAATCTCCCTGTCTCCGGCATGGTGTTTTGACCAATTAAACTACGGGGGACGATGGTACTGTTCCACAATCTATATAAGTCGGCAGCGGAATGTGATACGATATAGATTGTGGAACAGTACCACCGTCCCCCGTAGTTCATTTGGTCAAAACACCATGCCGGAGACAGGGAGATTGCGGGTTCAAGTCCCGTCGAGATGCGGTATATTTTTCCAAATCGGTATCATATTTCCAGTTCGCTTATTTTTCGTCGAATAACACAGACTACATGGAAGATTTTACGAAAGGATCTTGGTGTAAAGCCTTACAAAATACAGCTCATACAAGAATTGAAGCCGAACGACTTGCCGCAGCGTCGAATTTATGATGAATGGGCCTTAAAACAACTTGCCGAAAATCCACTTTCTTACCGGAAAATTGTGTTCAGTGACGAAGCTCATTTCTGGTTTAATGGGTATGTTAATAAGCAAAATTGCCGCATTTGGATCGAAGAGCAACCAGAGGCAATACAAGAATCGCCAATGCACCCAGAAAATTGCACGATTTGGTGCGGTTTACACGCTGGAGGCATCATTGGTCCGTACTTCTTCAAAAATGATCAAAATCGCAACGTTACGGTCAATGGCGCTCGCTATCGCGCGATGATTTCTGATTTTTTTTTTGACGGAAATGAAAGAGCTGGGTCTTATTGACATGTGGTTTCAGCAAGACGGAGCAACGTGCCTCACATCGCGCGAAACAATGGACATACTACGGAATGAGTTCGATGAGCGATTCATCTCACGAAATGGACCAATAAATTGGCCGCCTAGATCATGCGATTTAAAACCGCTAGATTATTTTTTGTGGGGCTACGTTAAGTCTCTCGTCTATGCGGATAAGCCAACAACAATTCCAGCCTTGGAAGACAACATTACACGCGTTCTTTGCGAGATACCAGCCGAAATGCTCGAAAAAGTGACCCAAAATTGGACTTTTCGTATGGACCATTTGAAACGTAGCCGTGGCCAACATTTGAATGAAATTATCTTTAAAAAGTAAATGGCATAAATCAATTTATCGGCTCAAATAAAGATTTCATACAGTTTTGTAATTTTTATGCGTTTTTTTAAAGAAAAACCAAATTCTTGAACAATCACCCTTTACAATACAATGAAGGTATATCCACTTTTTGGGTACTAGAATATTGATGTTATATATAAAGTAATAATTTAGGTATAGTATGTGATATTTGACGTAATATTTGTGCTAAAGAAAAAGTGAAATGATGGAAATGACTTTTAATTTCAACTTCAATCCCGAGCAAGACCACAAACATTGAAATAGTACAATATCAAATTTAAATCATGTTAAGGCCACATATTTTGATCGTGGCTGTAGTTTTAAACAGTCTCCGAGTTACGTTACTTTTTATAACTTTTAAACCACATGTTTGAATATTATGATATTCATTGTTTAAAGGTTTTAACGCTCATTAATTTAAATTCAACTATGTTCATAGCTTCTGAGATATAGAAGCGATTTTTACATTTTGCTGCAGTGCCAAAACTGAAAGTTTGATTACAATGAAATTCAATAGTAACCTAAGCGGCAAATAGACCCTTCATTTGACACCAAGATAGGAAGAATCGGTCAGACCATCTCTGAGAAAAGTGAGTGCGAAAATAGTAGGAGGGTGGTATTCAAGACACGACCGCATGACGTTGACTACCGTATTCTTATATTCCATTGAAGCAAATAGTAGAGGGAATTGCAACGCTTCTTTTACAAAACTTCTATAACAAAATTTCGAGGCACCAAAAGGTACCAGTTGCCGATTATTCTCGTTTACTGGTTAGTCCGTCCAGAATTTCAGCCATTTAAGTATTTTGCAGTAGCCATTTATTACTAACAGCCACCAGCATTACGGGTGAAACCGGCACGAGATTTTTTTGCTCTTCACAAATAAACCGGCACGAGATGACCGGTACTATTTTGTTTTTCCTCCTTTCAGCTGCTAACACCTAGCGCTGTCGGGAAGTTCACATCAACACAAACATGCATTTTTGCAAGGTTTTTCCCGCTAGCAGCAGCATTTTGTAAAACAGAAAATTCAACTAACCGCTTCTATTATGAAACTGCGAGGCACCAAAAGGTACCAGTTGCCGATTGTTCTCGTTTACTGGTAGTCCGTCCAGAATTCCAGCCATTTTAGTATTTTGCAGTAGCTATTTATTAATAACAGCCACCAGCATAACGGGTGAAACCGGCACGAGATGAACGGTACATTTTTTTTCCTCCGTTTAGCTGCTAAAACCTAGCGTCCGTATGTAACCGGTACGATTTAGTAATGAAACTGATGGGGTGAAATGTTCGAACGATACGTTTTATACCAAGGCTTCGTCAGATAATTAGAAAGAAGGAGGGGCTACATAGATGATGAAATGGTAGAGACAAATGTTTTTGAAAGCTGCGCCGGCCGCTATCGTATTATTAACACCAACACAAACATGCATTTTTGCAAGGTTTTTTCCGCTAGCAGCAGCATTTGGTAGAACAGAAAACTCAATTAGCCGCTTCTGTACCAAAATTTCGAGGCACCGAAAGGTGCCAGTTGCCGATTATAGTTTTCTGGTTAGTCCGTCCAGAATTCCAGCCATTTAAGTGTTATGCAGTAGCCATTTACTACTAAAGCCACCAGCATAACGGGTGAAACCGGCACAAGATGACCGGTACTTTTTTGTCTTTCCTCCTTTCAGCTGCTAACACCTAGCACTGTCGGGAAATTAACATCAACACAAACATGCATTTTTGCAAGGTTTTTTCCGCTAGCAGCAGCATTTTGTAAAACAGAAAATTCAACTAACCGCTTCTATTATAAAACTGCGAGGCACCAAAAGGTGCCAGTTGCCGATTTTTCTTGTTTACTGGTTTCCGTTCAGAATTCCAGCCATTTTAGTATTTTGCAGTACCCACCAGCATTACGGGTGAAACCGGCACGAGATGACCGGTACTATTTTGTTTTTCCTCCTTTTAGCTGCTAACACCGAGCGTCCGTATGTAACCGGTACGGTTTAATAATGAAACTGATGGGGTGAAATGTTCGAACGATACGTTTTATACCAAGGCTTCGTCAGATAATTAGAAAGAAGGAGGGGCTACATAGATGATGGAATGGTAGAGACAAATGTTTCTTGAAAGCTGCGCCGGCCGCTGTCGTAATATTAACACCAACACAAACATGCATTTTTGCAAGGTTTTTTTCGCTAGTAGCAGCATTTGGTAAATCAGAAAATTCAATTAGCCGCTTCTGTACCAAAATTTCGAGGCACCAAAAGGTATTAGTTGCCGATTATAGTTTTCTGGTTAGTCCGTCCAGAATTCCAGCCATTTAAGTGTTTTGCAGTAGCCATTTACTACTAAAGCCACCGGCATTACGGGTGAAACCGGCACGAGATGAGCGGTACTCTTTTGTATTTCCTCCTTTCAGCTGCTATCACCTAGCGTCCGCATGTCACTGGTGCGGTTTTGGAAACAGAATGATGGGGTGCCGGTCGCTGTCGTAAAATTAACACCAACAAAAAGATGCATATTTGCAAGGTTTTTTCCGCTAGCAGCAGCATAAACATCGGAAACAGAAAGTGACAACAACAATAACAACAAAGTCAGATCGATTGTATCCGTTAGTGTCGAATGTGCTTGGGAAGAGAGGTAGTGATTGGCTGCGCGGTATGATTTAGACAATCGATATTAATTACCAATTTTTCAATAGTGTATCTCAAACAATAGTTTGTTTTTGTTACATAAATTTAACCGTAAAAGAATTTCTGATCGATTGATGCCAAAACCTCGAAAACCTGATTATAGATGACTGCAAAATAAGCGCTCAAAACCTGACCACTTTTCCCTGGTTTTCCCTGGTTGAATTACTAGATTTTCAAATTCAGGGGCCTAACTTCGATATAGACGTTAGTCAACGTCAAAAAGGTGCACACACACACACACAAACACATATACACCTATACATGCATACATGCAGAAAGTGCTCAATTCGTCGAACTGAGTCGAGTAGTATATGACATTCGGCCATTTGGATCACTTTTCTACCTTTTAACTAGCCAGTGATCGTTAGGAGAATGTCAACTTGTTTACTTTCATTATGTGATTTTAAATTTTTATGAACAACGGACAAAGTTACAATCCGATTACAATGAAATTCTATAGCAACCTATGGGGCAATTAGACCTTTCATTTAACACTAATTTTGCGAAATTCGGTTAAGCTATCTCTGAGAAAAATGAGTGAGTTTAAACAACCTCAGGATAACTTTTCTTTACATAACTTTTGAACCATATGTTCAATCATTACGAAATTTAAAAGTTAAGGGTTTTGGAGACAGCCCGATCATTTGAAGCCAATTTTATTAACACCGGTTATGTGGTTTCTGAGATATTGATAATTCGTGATTTTTACATTTTGATACATAACCTCTAAACTAAAAATCCGATTTAAATGAAATTCAATAGCAACCTACGCACAGTGGTACGAGAGCTCAAAAACGTGAACTTAATTCATTTGCTCTCCAAATAATGGTTTCATTGACATACTATCTTCCGAAGATATTTAGTATATAAAAAGGCTCAAATCATGACAAAAAGTTTTAGTTCGAAACTCAACCGCTAGTGGCGCTGCAAAATCTAACTTTTTAGCCTTACGTTTTAGAGAAATTGTGTCTTCAGCAAAGTTATACATAAAGTTATTACAAAAAACTTTGTTGAAGACACTTTCCTTCTAACTCTTCTTGTTTTGGATATATAACGTTTCTTATTAGACTTGTTTTTAAAATTAGTTTTTCTCGAATACACAAAAAACTGTAACATTTAGGTGGTAACAATGTTCGGCATATATTTGTATATCATTAAAACACACAACTTTGTAGAATACTTAAAATAGATAGCTTTCACACAAACCAAGTTATTGCCAAAAAATGTTAAAAAAGCATCATTTTTTGTACACACCAAGAACACAAAATAGCAAAAACTAGCAGACGAAACCTGCATAGAATGAAATATGATCATAATCACTCTACGAAATCACTTTGATCGTTTGTCCATTTTAGTATCTTCATTGCCTGATATGAAATACAAAAAACAGTTCATAGTGCAATTGCAGGGCGAATATGTCATAAACTTGAACTAGTAATAGCATTGGACAATTTTACGCCAAGAATCGATCTCACTGTATCGATCTTTTTTAGTACTGTAAATCTAGTAGGCATTTCCTAGTCCTTATTGGCCTATTGGCTATTCGAGAAGGCACAAGAAAGCCGGAACAAAGTCATCAAGAGGTATGGTGAACTTGCTGGAATATTTGAAAACGAAAAATAATTATTACCTTTTTTTTTTTTTGTTCATCTATAATTTATTTGACACGGCACAAATACAAATTAATGTTTAACGGCGCCAATTATATCTGGTAGCTTACTTTCTAAAGTATCTTAATAACTAAAAGCAAATTTTTTATCCTCGCTGCCGACTACGAGCTGAAATTAAATGTAACTTAAAGCTATAATATTTTGCATTAAAAGCACTGGTTTACTGTATGATGGTTTTCATCGTCATAGGTAAGCACATGTTCCGCTGCTGGGCCAAGATATTACGGACTGGCATATTGGGTTGTCTCCCTCGGGACCTGAGAGTATCGTGCGGGTCTAGTTGCTGTTTCCGGATCCGGGGTCTTAACGTGTTCTTGTCGTTTGGTTGGATGTAGGCGGAAGGGAATAGGATTAAACTGGGGCGTGGATGGATTTCAGGAAAACGTATATAAGGGACATGCAGGATAGGTCACGGCTCGCCAAGACATCACGAACAGGAACAGCCGGCTGCCTACTTTCGGCCTGCAGGGAAGCTATTAATTTAGACCTGGCGTCACGGTGTACAGGGCATGACCAAACAACGTGCTCTATGTCGTGATAACCTTCACCACAGGCACAGATACCACTTTCCCCGAGCCCAACACGACGGAGATGCGCGTCAAATCTATAGTGATTGGACATAAGCCGGGACATCACGCAAATGAAATCCCGACCTACATCCAACCCCTTGAACCACGGGTTAGTCGACACCTTGGGGATTATGGAATGTAACCACCTTCCCAGTTCCCCTCTGGTCCAAGCATTTTGCCAACTGATGATCGTATTCTGACGTACAAATGAGAAAAATTCATTAAAGGCAATTGGTCTTTCATAAATTCCACCGTTTGTTGCGCCCACCTTAGCCAAAAAGTCCGCTTTCTCATTGCCCGGTATCGAGCAGTGAGAAGGGACCCACGCTAAGGTAATCTGATACGATTTTTCGGATAAAGCACTCAGATGTTCCCGTATTTTCCCCAGGAAATACGGAGAGTGCTTAACATCTTTCATCGATCGGAGAGCCTCAATGGAACTGAGACTGTCCATAAAGATGAAATAATGGTCCGTGGGCATTTTTTCGATAATCCCTAGGGTGTACTGAATTGCAGCCAATTCTGCGACGTAAACAGAAGCAGGATTATCAAGCTTATGGGAGACGGTTAAATTGTTATTGAAAATACCGAAGCCAGTGGACCCATCAAGAAGTGATCCGTCAGTGTAGAACATATTGTCGCAGTTGATGTTACGATATTTATTGGAAAAATTTTTGGGAATCTGCTGCACGCGTAAATGATCCGGGATTCCACGAATTTCTTCTATCATGGATGTATCGAAAAACACAGTAGAATCAGAAGTATTTGATAAGTCGACACGATTTGGAATATTCGAAGAAGGGTTAATATTATGGGACATGTGATTGAAATACAATGTCATAAAACGGGTTTGAGAATTAAGTTCGATTAACCTTTCAAAATTTTCAATCACAGGACGGTTCAAGACCTCACATTTGATAAGAATGCGAGAAGACAGGCTCCAGAAGCGGGTTTTCAATGGTAGTACTCCAGCTAAGACCTCCAAACTCATCGTATGGGTCGACTGTATGCAACCCAAGGCGATACGCAAACAACGATATTGTATTCGCTCCAGTTTGATCAAATGTGTGTTTGCTGCGGAGCGAAAGCAGAAACACCCGTACTCAATAACAGACAATATCGTTGTTTGGTAAAGCCTAATAAGGTCTCCTGGATGGGCTCCCCACCATTGTCCGGTTATTGTACGGAGAAAATCCACTCTTTGTTGACATTTTTTCATCAGATACCTCACGTGACAACCCCAGGTGCCTTTAGAGTCGAACCAGACACCAAGATATTTGTGTACCAAAACCTGAGAAATCGTTTTACCCATTAATTGTGTTTGAAGCTGAGCAGGTTCATGCTTCCTAGAAAAAACTACTACCTCAGCCTTCTCCGGAGAGAATTCGATACCTAGCTGTAAAGCCCAAGCAGACAAATTGTCCAAAGTATCTTGCAATGGTCCTTGCAAATCGGCAGCTTTGGCTCCTGTAACAGAGATTACACTGTCGTCTGCAAGTTGTCTTATCGTGCATGAATTTGCCAGACATTCGTCGATGTCATTTACATAAAAGTTGTAAAGAAGGGGGCTTAAACATGAGCCCTGGGGAAGACCCATGTAGCTAATGCGAAAAGTTGCCAAATCGCCGTGCGTAAAATGCATGTGCTTTTCGGACAGCAGATTGTGCAAAAAATTGTTCAAAATAGGAGAAAATCCTTGTCGGTGAAGTTTACCCGAAAGAATGTCAATAGAAACGGAATCAAAAGCCACCTTAATGTCCAAGAACGCAGACGCCATTTGTTCTTTGCGAGCATACGCCAGCTGAATATCTGTTGAAAGCAACGCAAGACAATCATTCGTCCCTTTGGCACGGCGGAAGCCAAATTGAGTATCTGATAGTAGACCATTTGATTCGACCCAATGGTCTAAACGACGGAGTATCATTTTCTCCATCAATTTCCGGATACAGGATAGCATTGCAATCGGCCTATAAGAGTTGTGATCAGAAGCTGGTTTCCCTGGTTCTTGGATGACGATCACCTTCACTTGCCTCCAATCCTGCGGTACAATATTTTGCTCCAGGAACTTATTGAACAAGTTCAACAAGCGCCTCTTGGCATTGCCGGGTAGATTCTTCAACAAGTTGAATTTGATTCTATCTAACCCAGGCGCGTTATTGTTACAGGACAGGAGGGCAACTGAAAATTCTGCCATCGTAAAAGGTGATTCTATCGCGTCGTGGCCCGGAGACGCATCGCGAACAATGTTTTGCTCAGGAACAGAGTCCGGACATACTTTCCTGGCAAAATCAGATATCCACCGACTTGAAGACTCCTCGCTTTCGTTGACCGTTACGCGATTCCGCATTCTTCGGGCTGTGTTCCAAAGAGTGCTCATCGATGTCTCCCTCGACGTCTCGTTCACGAGCCGACGCCAATATCCGCGTTTCTTTGCTTTAGCCAGGCTTTTAAGCTTAATATTAAGCTCCGAATACCGTATATAGTCGTCGGGTATACCTCCTTTCCGGAAGGCCAAAAACGCGTCGGATCTTTGTGTGTAGACATCGGAGCACCCTTTGTCCCACCACGGAGTTGGAGGCCGCTCTTTGATCGTTACGCCGGGATATTTCTTCGTTTGGGCTTGCAACGCGGCGTCGAGGATTGAGCCCGCGAGGAGGTTGTATTCTTCAAGTGGTGGGTGATGTTGAATCGACTCGACCGCTTTTGGAATCATTTCCTCGTATAACTCCCAATCGACATTCCGTGTGAGGTCATACGGAATGTCAATTGGTCGCATGCGAGTTGAACCGTTAGTAATTGAAATAAGAATAGGCAGATGGTCGCTACCGTGAGGATCGAGGATTACCTTCCATGTGCAATCCAACCGTAGCGACGTCGAACATAAGGATAGATCCAAAGCGCTTGGGCGCGCTGGAGGTTTCGGGATACGTGTCATTTCACCGTTGTTCAAAATAGTCATCGCAAAGGTTATAGATTAAAGAGGAGCGGTTATCATTGTAGGGGGAACCCCAAGCCACACCATGAGAGTTGAAGTCTCCCAAAATCAAACGTGGCGAGGGAAAAAGTTCTATTAAATCAAAGAGTAACCGTTGCCCAACCTGTGCTCTGGGAGGAATATATATTGAGGCAATACAAAGCTCTTTACCTTGTATTGTCATTTGACATGCGACAACTTCGATGCCTGGAATCGAGGGGAGGTTAATACGATAAAAAGAATAGCACTTTTTAATCCCTAAAAGTACTCCTCCATATGGAGTGTCTCGATCAAGGCGAATAATATTAAAATCATGGAAGTTGAGATCAATATTTGAAGTAAGCCAAGTTTCACAAAGGGAAAATGCATCGCATTTGTTTCTATTTATTAAAACTTGATATGAATCCATTTTTGGTAAAATACTTCTACAATTCCACTGTAAGACAGAGATAGAATCCTTCGTATACGCAGATGAATTAGGCGTCGAAGGATACAATCGCTGCAAGGAGGGGCCATTGGGCAGTCAACTGCTTCAAAAATGATCTAACTGTTGGGAGGAATGCTGTAAGAAAAATTTTTATTGGATCGGGTACATTGAAAGTTTCAAAAATCCAGTCCACAATGTCAGAAAATTTCACTAATCCAGAGATTGCTTCATCAACTGGGAGTGCAAAAAGAACAACTGGGGTTTTAGATGTTCCTGGCAGTGCTGGGAACTCCTTCTGGGACTTTAAATTTGCAAGCCCAGGAGGAGTTTGCTTCGGTTTTTCCGCAGCACTGTTTGGTTTGTTTGTAACTTTCATTTCACTTTGGGAAATCTTAGGACCTTTTCGGGGAAGTTTAGGAGAGGAAATATTTTTCCTCTTTCTAGACGCCCCAGGATTGGCATAAGTTGTTCCCGCTGGTGAATCGTCAGAATCGGTTTCATCAGAGGACAACAGATCAAAGGGGTTCGATGTTATGGTAGAGGTGGTCACGGTCTTCTTCAGCATCTCAGCGTAAGATCGCTTTGAACGCTCCTTAAGTGACCGCTTGATTTTATCTCTGCGCTGCATGTACACCGGGCATGTGGAGAGCTCATGCTGATTTTCCCCGCAGTGAATACATTTTTCAGCATTGAGTTTCTCCACACTTGCTACATCGTGCCTTATTGCAGCAGTAGGCGGCTGTGTGGCCTAGCTGCTTGCAATTGGTGCAATTCATAACACGGGGTACATACAATCGCACAGGCAGACGAACCCGATCGATCGAGACGTGGCTAGGGAGAGCAGATCCGGCAAACGTAACACGGAACGAGTCTGACGGAGTGTACACTTTTGTACCGTTGGCAAGAGACACAGACCGCAATTGCTTGCAATCTATGATTTTTACTTTTACGTCGTGACACAAAGCATTTTTGAAGCAGCCAAAACCGCTTGCCAAGATACACTCGACCGACAGACTCGAATCGGTTATGACACTGTCGATCTCCACGTCTCGTGCGGGTATATAAACGCGATACTCGCGTGTGAAAAGCTCGGAGCGAGCAATAGCGTTGGCCTGTTCCATGTCGCTGACCACGACACGAAGCTTGTTGGGTCTGACCTTGGAGATTTCGGTCACGGCCTTGTACCCCTCCGTCAGGTCTTTCGAAATCTGCAGGATGTTTAACGGTTTCGATTTCGGTCCTGCTTTTGGCCGAAAGAAAACAATAAAGCTGCCCTGAGATCCGTCCGGGTAAAGCCTGGGGCGAGGGGGGACTGGAGAATTAACAGAGGAAGGGTTGGCAGGAGGGACAGGGTCGGAGGGGTTCGGGGATGGTGGCACGGGAGGCGAGGGATCTACATCCATCGCGCTAAATCTAGCGCACTAGCGCCGACAGAACACGTACCTCTTTACTTCTCCTTTCAGCAGGGTTGGTTGTCCGAACGGTCGAAGCTGCAGCCGTTACAGCCAGCAGCACCAATACAGCAGCTCCAAATAGCCACCAGCAGCGAGCCGGGTGTGTGATCACTCAGCACAGCGACACAACTCGCTGTCAACTGTTGGCTTCTTCTTTTTCCTCTTTTGTGTTGAGATTCTCGTCCACTGCTGTAGCACAAATCACTTAGCAGCCAAATCGGCTTACGCACCAGCAAACAGCCACGATGCGAAACAGTTGCACAAAGGCGGGCGACCTTGAACCTTCACTCGACCAGGCAAACAGTGCCAACACTTGCTCGCGTGTCTTTTGTTTTATATTCTATCGGAGCGATCACCAAACACGTCCTATACTGATGCGTGTTCGGCACAGAATGAATTATTACCTTCATAGATACAGATTAGACCACACCAGAAAGTTTTCTAGAACAGCTTCAAATGTTGATATACTTTTTGTAATAACTTTATCTATAACTTTGCTGAAGACACAATTTCTCTAAAACGTAAGGTTAAAAAGTTAGATTTTGCAGCGCCACTAGCGGTTGAGTTTCGAACTAATTTTTTTTGTCATGATTTGAGCCTTTTTATATACTAGATATTTTCAGAAGATAGTATGTCAATAAAACAATTATTTGGAGAGCAAATGAATTAAGTTCACGTTTTTGAGCTCTCGTACCACTGTGCTACGGCGCAACTAGACCTTATATTTGCAATTAATTTCATGACAATCGGTTCAGCCATCTATGGGAAGAGTGAGTGCGAAAAAAAAGTTGCACATACACGCACACACACACACACACACACACACACACACACACACACACATTCACACATACATACATACATACAGAAAATGCTCAGTTCGTCGAAAGGGTTCGAGTGGTATATGACATTCGGCCATTGGGACCACTTTTATACCATTGGTTTTTCCAGTGATTGCTATACCTTTCTAGGAGAAAGGCAAAAACTACGCCTACAAATGTGCGCATCGTTAGCGACGACAGTAGTCTAATAGACTAGCACGTATACTCTATATTGCTGTGCTAGCTTGTTATTGACTCATGAATAGGCATACCATCCGTCCTGATTTAGCAGGACATGTCCTGATTTTGAGACCCGTTTGGAGTGGCCTGATTTATTTTTCATATTTTATCATTTGTCCTGATTTTTCTGAATGATGTCGGATGTTCAGAAATGTTGAAGATTGTTCAGTACTTTTACCGGATACTGGAAACGAAGATGTTATGTGCGCCTGCAACTTGTCAATTTCTATTACGATGCTTTCAAAGGTGAGCAATCCAAATTCAATTGATTATTTTCCAGTACTAGTGCTGCAAAGCATAACTATCGTTTTTTTATTACATCTTATTCCGAAAAAATACTAAAAGTTACACTAACATGAAATATCGAAATACGAATTCATATGGTAGTTTATGTCATTTTTTCTTACATAATCTAATGAAAGCTTTCGGTTCATGAGTCAATAACAAGCTAGCACTGCAATATACATAGAGTATACGTGCTAGTCTATTAGACTACTGTCGTCGCGGACGATGCACACATTTGTAGGCGTAGTTTTTTACTCAGGAAAGATAATCTTATTCTAGCCTTAAAATGATGCATGATTTTTAAATCAATAAAAATGCAAATTTTGACGTGCGACTACGTCTTTCTTCACTATACTAAGGTACATTCTGTGAAAACTGGATAGAACCTGTAACGTTTTAGGTTGACAGAATGGAAGATTTTAGATGCTAACAGCGCTCAAACAACTGTTCCGATTTCAATAGTTAATATACCGTTGGAAAGCTAAAACATACAAGATTTGTCTAACATAATAATTTTAGTTACCATTTTCTTATTACTCCGTGAAAATTGCGGAAAAGTTTGAAGGTCAAATATCCACATACATTTTTCATACGATTGGTATATTTCCCTAACGCAGACTACAAAAACATTGACGAAATGATTTCACGCATTCGGTCATTGGCTAGCAATGCCAGCCAATTGGCATCGCATTCATCACCCAACGTAAGCGACGAAGAAAGAAAGCAGAGATGCTTCCACGTGATTGGTTCTTCCCCCAATCACCCAAGCTCCCCACACTGAGTGACGCTATAAAAGGACATTCCGTGTTGAGAGAAGATCATTCCCTGGTCGACCGTCAAGGCGAACAGTTCGGCTTCCCTTCGATCTCAGTTGGACCCCACCAGTGGTAATCTAATTCAGATATCGTTGTTGGAATACAGCCCGAAATTGGAAGTGAACGGCACTGGGGACCGTTGGAAGCCGTCGGAAGGGACCATTGGAAGACTTGGAAGCCGTTAGGGTGCTGCCGATAGTGTAGGTATAGTGTGACGTATATCAAGCGTGTGTGTCTGAGTAGCTTGTGTGTGTATGTGTGTGTATGTATGTGTGTGTCTGTGTGTGTATGTGTGTGTGTGCGTGTGTGTGTAACTGTGTCTGTGTATCTATGTGTATTTGTGTGTGTGTGTTTAACTGTGTCTGTGTATCTATGTGTATCTATGTGTATTTGTGTGTGTGTGTCTTTTTTTATTTTTTTTTTTAAATTTTATTTTATTTTTTTTATGGTGAGGAGGTGAAGCTTCAAAAGCCTGGCCTGTATTTTGTTATTGTTTTGTGGTTAACCTGAGTGTATCTTTGTGTTACCCCCTGGCACGGTGTGGTATCCACCGGAGCGCTTCCCCACTAAACACCTCCTTACTCTTCGTTTGCCTCGATTCCCCCGGGACCACTTTTGAGCGACTACTTCAGGGGGAGGCTGTGCCGTTGCACTTCTCGTTTAATTACAACTTTAGCTTGCACCACTAGCTTGCTGGCAATTTCTCCAGATTCTCTGCATCTATGTCATGATTTGTAATATTGCACTGTTGACGACATTCCAAGTATACTCGTTTTCACACATTTGTGCTACTTTATTCTCGACATTTAGCGTTGAGATCTCCGCTCTTTCTGCTTCGAATCTTGGGCATTAAAAAACAACATGCTCTGGAGTTTCTTCAACATCCCTGCATACCGTGCAAAAAGGAGTCGTTGCATACCCGAACCGATGCAGATAGTGCTGGAAGCAATCGTGACCGGACAGAAACTGTGTCAAATAAAAGTTCACCTCGCCGTGTTTCCTGTTCATCCAAATCGAAAGATCCGGAATGAGTCGGTGCGTCCAACGGCCCTTCGCCGTCCCATCCCAATCTCGTTGCCATTTGTCCATTGACTCTGGTCGTAGCATCGTTCGAACTTTTTTGGTGTTTCTTTGGTGGAAACACTCACTGTCCTCCGTCAGGGTAATACCGATTGGCATCATCTCAGCTATGACACATACTGCCTCCGACGAGATTGTTCGGTACGCACTTCCGACTCTAATGGCCATGAGCCTGACCACACTGCACAGTTTCGTCTGATTCCTCTTAGTCTTTAATGCCCCAAGCCAGGCTGGACCACCATATCGCAGTATTGAAGATGATACACTAGCCAGTAGACGCCGCTTACTACTGCTAGGACCGTAGCTATTTGGCATGATCCTGGCTACCGCGTTGACGGCCATTGCCGCCTTCTCGCAGGCATAGTCGACGTGACTATTAAAGTTCAGTCGGTTGTCGATCATCTCTCCTAGATACTTGAGCGCGCGCTTCGAAAGTATGACTTCGTCGCCGATGGTGATTTCTGCCCGCTGGGCCGCCTTACAGTTACTGACCAATAGCACCTCCGTTTTGTGATGTGCAATCTTCAGCTTTACTTCCTGCATCCATTTTTCGATCATTTCGATCGCCTCGGTCGCCAGCATTTCCACCTCTTCCGAAGACTCCCCTGTCACCGATAGCACAACATCATCTGCAAAACTCACAATCACCACCTCTTTGGGCAGCTTCAGGGTCAGCACTCCATTATACATCCCGTTCCAAAGTGTTGGACCGAGAATTGAGCATTGCGGAACTCCAGCTGTGATGTATGTGGTCTTCTGTCCATCGGCAGTATCGTATACCAAGACCCGGTTTTGAAAGTAGCTACCTATAATTTTACACAGATAGTCTGGTACTAGCATTCTGTGTAGTGACTCGGCGGTGGCCTCCCAGCTGGCGCTGTTGAAAGCGTTCTTGACGTCTATTGTAACTACAGCGCAATAACGATTACCTCTCCGCTTCTGTTTGGCCGCCTTTTCGGCTATCTCAAGCACTGCGGATAGCCTCAACTGCAGACTTGCCTTTCCGGAATCCGAATTGGATCTCCAACAGGCCTCGTTCGCCATGGTGGATTCCTTAGTGGCTTGCCCGGTTTCGGCAACAGCACTAACTTTTGCTTTTTCCATCTGGCCGGAAAGTGATCTTCCTCCAGACATCTTTGCATTACCGTTCTGAACATGTCCGGGAATGCTTGGATCGCAGCTTTCAAAGCTACACCGGGAATTCCATCTGGACCAGGCGCTTTTTTTGTCTTTAGCTTGTTTGCCACATTCAGGAGCTCTTCATTTGTGATTTGCAGCCTATTGGCGTCGCTCCCATCTTCTTCACCGTAAGGTGTAGTCCGCCAAGTCACCGGGTTATGTGTCGGGAAAAGTCCCTCAACGATCGTTTTCAACTTTTCTGGACTTTGGTCCATAGCTGTCATTGGCCCTTTGACCTTCGACATCACGATTCGGTACGCTTCACCCCAAGGGTTAGCGTCAGCGTCCCGACACAGTTCCTTGTAACTGTTCATTTTACTTAGCTTTATTTCTCGTTTAAATGCAGCCCTTGCCAACCGCAACGCCCTTTGGCGCTCTTCTCGGTCTGCTGCGAAGCATGCTCTCTGGACGCGTCTCCTGGCCCGGAGACAACTAGCCCGAAGGATGCTAAGTTGCTCGTTCCACCAATAAACTGGCCGACGTTTACTCCTCGGCTCCTGTTTTCTGGGCATGGCTGCATCGCACGCCCTAGCTAGTGCATTCGTCAGCTAATCCGCATTTTGGCAGAACCGCCCTCCATCAATACGCAGGGCCTCAACAAAAAGGTCTTTATCAAAAGCTTTCGTCTTCCACTTTCGTTCGCAAGGTGTTGTTCTCTGTACTGCTGCAGGGTTCTGTTGACCGATGCAGTACCGAATCGCCTGGTGATCGCTGTGAGTATACTAGACTGGGACACGGTTATATGGGAAAAACCTAAATTAATCCACCTAGCGGTCTGACCCAGCCTTCCTCATTCAAACTTTTATTTGTAAAAATAGATTCACATGAACGCTTCAATCCAACGTATATTCACTCTTTAGGTTCTAAAATATTGATGTTGTAATCTATACATATAAAAATGTAGTTCGGTGTGTCTGACTGTTTGATCCATATAGGCTCGAAAACTACCGAACCGATCGACGTGAAAATTTGAATGTAGGGGTTTTTGGTCCGATACAGGTTCCTATGATAGTTTGAGACCCCTCCCTCTTCTGGAATGGAGGGGTCTAATACAAATGAAACATACATTTCTGCACAACTCAAGAACAAACCAAGCAAATGAAACCGAATTTGGCATGTGGATGTTTTAAAGGGTAATAAATATGTCCATAATGGTTCGACGCCCCTACCTCTTATGGAAGCACATGTTTCTGCACAAATTTCTGCACATCTCGCGAACTAATCAACTAAATGGAACCATATTTGGCAGGTGAATGTTTTAGTGGTAACAAATATGTTCCATAATCGACCTCAGGCAACATTTTGGATTGTACGATAGCAACTTCCGGTTTCTGGAAAACAGCCAAAAATGGACGATTTCCACCCAATATAATAAAATCCGGATAAAGAAAGATACACAGGAGCTAAATTCGACCACAGATACCAATTTGAATTCTAAGATGGCGACTTCCGGTTTCAGAAAAACAGCAGCAAACGACCAAATACCACCCAATATGGATATTTTCGGAATCGTAATGATGCACTGGAGCCACAAATCGACTTCAGACACCATTATGAATTGTAGGATGGCAACTTGTGGTTTCAGGAAAACAACCAACAATGGCTGATTTCCGTCTTACATGAGTATCTCCGGATCTAGAATGATACACAGCAGCGGAAATCGACCACAGACCCCATTTTGGATTCCAGGTTGGCGACTTCCGGTTCCTGGGAAACAGCGGAAAATGATCGAGTTACACCCAATATGGGTGTTTCTTTAACCAGAATGACGCTCAGAGGCCAGAAATTATCTTGAATACCATTTTGAAATCCAAGATGGCGACTTCCGGTTTGTGAAAAACAGCCTAAAATAACCAAATACCATCCAATATGAGTATCTCGGGAACCAGAATGATGCAATGAGCTAACAATTGACCTCAGGCACCATTTTGAATCGCTAAATGGCAATTTATAGGAAACAGTCGAAAATGACCAAATAATACTCAACATGGATATTTTCGTAATCGAGATGATGCATAGAAACCAAACATTGACCCTTGACACCATTTTGAATTTAAAGACGATCACTGTTAGTTTCTGGAAAACAACCAAAATAACTAAATACCTCCCAAAATGGCCAGGAAATTTGCTGAAAATGACCGAATACCACCCAATATGAATATATTCAGAATTAAGGTGATGTACAGAAGCCAAAAGTGGTGGATGTTGTCATTTCGATAAAACCAATCATTTCAAACGATTTGTCTTTTGACATTGATTATATCCTATGGCCGATTCGTCGTGCATTTGCAGACTTCAAACACATCGCAAGGAATCAATGGAGTTGGAACGTTCAAATAGTACAACACCACATTTAAATTAGGGGCCATCCACATACCACGTGGACAGATTTTTAACGATTTTGACCCCCCCCCCCTCCCCCTCCGTGGACAACTGTCCATATAAATTTAAAAAAAATTGTATGGACCGTGGACATTAGCCAACCCCCCCCCCAAAGCTGTCCACGTAGTATGTGGATGGCCCCTTATGTGGAGACCACATATATCAATCAAAGCAGGTATAGTTTTAAATAGCCTTTGATTTTCTTTTCCTTCCATAACTTTTGAGCTACATATCAAATTGTTATGAAGTTTGTTAGTTGTAAATTTGAGACATGACTCGTTCGTATGACACTAGTTGTGTTCAAATAAGTCATGTAGTCTTTGAGATAATAGACTTTCGTTGTTTTATTAACAATTTAATACATAACGGTGGCTTAAGTTCAATTATAATCAAATGAAATGGGAACGTATAGGGCAGCCAAACTTTGAAACCACTTGTTCAATCATAATTCATCAGTAAACCCTTAACTAGCCCGCTCATCTGATAATAATATTGATCAAATCAGTTGTGTAGTTTCTGAGATAATGAAGTTTCGTGATTTTCACATTTTGGTACTTTACAGACGAAGTTACAGTCCGATTACAGTAAAATTCAATAGGGTGTTACGAGGCAGCTAGACTTATGAGTTGACACTAATTTTGTGGAAATCGGGTCAGCCCTCTCTGAGAAAAGTGAGATAGTTCAAGTAGTCTTCAGAATATGTTCCTGTTCATAGCTGGATTTCACATTTTTAAACATAACAGGCAAAGTAATAGTCTGATTGCAAAACAAATCAATAGGGTCTTATGGGGCAACTAGAACTTCCATTTGACACTGATTGTATGAAAATCGGCTCAGCCATCTCTGAGAAATATGAGTGAGATAAAACAGTCTTTAGAACACGTTTCTTTTCATAACTTTTGAACCACAAGTTCAATCTTTATAAAATTCAAAAGTTAAGGGTATTTTAGGTAGCCCGTTCATTTGAAATCAATTTTGTTCAAATCGGTTGTGTAGTTTTCGAGATAATGATGTTTCATGATTTTTACATTTTGATACATAACCTCTAAACTGAAAATCCGATTACAATGAAATTCAATAGGGTCTTATGGGACAATGAGACCTTGCATTTGCAATTAATTTCATGAAAATCGGTCCAGCCATCTCTGAGAAAAGTGAGTGGGAATAAAAATCTGCACATACACACACACATACACACACACATACACACACACACACACACACACACACACACACACACATACAGAAAATGCTCAACTCGTCGAGCTGAGTCGATTGATATATGCCATTCGGCCCTTTGAAGCACACACGATGGTGTTATTTTTTCGCTTCCATGCACTTTTCGTGTTCCTATTTTGTCCTATAACAACTGTGTAACTTTTCAGATCGATCGGTGAAACGCCCGATTTTCGCCCGATTTTTAAAGCTTCTATACGATTTTATATGGGAAAAACCACTTTTTCAAAACTTTTTCTATAGAGATGTCCAGGTGGCTCCTAAAAATATATCAATACATGATATTTATAGGAAAATTCCCTGCAAAATACTCTTCTGAAGACCGCAAGGCGCTACCTTGCTTGTGAAAAAAGATATTCACCCCAGACTGATTGAATATCTGACGAACGGTTCACCACTGAATTTTACTAGCAATACTGCTGCAGCATGCTGCTGTTGCAAATTCAACCATGTGATGAGAAATGATACCGCTTAAATTTATCTTGGAGGCTTCCCCGAAAATACTATGAGCAAAAATCACACTTTGAAAATTTATTCCACGCGAAATTTTTTCTCATACTGACGCAAGTTTGCAATAGCAGCATGCTGTAGCAGTGTTGCTGGAAAATTTCAATGGAGAGCCGTCCTTCAGACACTCAATCAGTTTGGAGTGAATAGCTGTTTCTACAAGCATCGTAGCGCCTTACGGTCTTTAGAAGAGTATTTTCCAAGGAAATTTCCTACAAATATCATGTATTTTTTTAAGAGCCAACTTGACATCTCTAGAGAATAAGTATTGAAAAAGTGGATTTTCCCATATAAAATCGTATGGAAACTTAAAAAATCGGGCGCAAATCGGGCGTTTCACCGATCGATCTGAAAAGTTACACAGTTGTTATGGGACCTATAATGAACACGAAAAGTGCATGGAAGCTAACATTTATTTTTTGTCCCACCCTAGTGTATACCCCTCACACACTCTCCAGTTCATATTTGCCCGCAGCGACGGGCTGCAGAAGGTGACGTCGATAATAGATTCTCGTCCATCCCTACGAAAAGTGCAGCAGACATCTTCTCTATGACTTTGCTCATAAGTTAGCACACATGCATGGAAAAATAACAAAAGAGCAACATTAAGTTGGGTCCCGGCAGCCTATTTAAACATTTGTTTAAATATTTCCGAAACATTTCTCAGAATCTAGGTGATGAAAAAGTGATAGTTATTGTTTGCAATACCTACTGGTTCTGAAAAATAATCCGTCGAAATTGGATTGCCTTTTTTTGAAAGTACATTTTCGTTACCGGTATCCTTTTTACCAACAAATTTACACATATTCATTCTGCGCCTGTTGGGCTACCTGCAGGCATGTCTAAACCCACCACACGCCCGCGTGTGTGTTTCAAGCAATGCCACCGGGGGTATTTTTTTGCCCTTCCAGTGGCAATACAAAACTGAAACTTACAGTGTCCCGAATGAAACGCCACATCGGCAACTTCGGAGCCCTCGGCTCGAGTGTTTTGACTTCGTGAATGCACGTCGAATGCCCTTTAGCTAAATGGGGGCGAACACGCGTTTCCTCGAACACGATGTGTGTTTTGTTTCTCTTTCTCATCCCATTCATTCATTTACACTACATACAAAACAAGTGGGATGAGAATGGTTCATTGACTTAGTTGAGTTGAAAGTTTTGATAAATAATTACCTGTTTTGAGTTTGCTCCAGAAGTACTATGTCGGAAGGAAAACGTGCTAAGTTGTTAAAGGATACGGTGAAGGTTATCACCGATTACTTTACGAGGGAAGGAGACAGATCTTTTCCACGGTGTAGTTAATGTTTAAAACAATTAACTGTTGACAAATTTATAACTTGAGAAGGCACTTACAATTAGTGCATGCTGACGTGTTTGATGAAACGATTGCAAATGACGAAACATGCCAAAACATTCCATTAAAACGGAAGATTCCCGCAGTTTCCGTACCGATTGATAACAAATTGCTTATCGAATATTGTGTGAAAATGGTAACGGAAGGAGGGTTGGCGTTTAATATGCTTGATCAACCTGGCCTAGCTAACTTGCTTGACATGCTTACAAAAGCGTTGAAGGTCCCCAGCATTAACCGTAAGACCATTCCAGTTGAAGTTGAAAAAACTGCGTTAGAATTTAAAAAAGAAATAATCAGGGAATTGAAAGGAAGGATGTTGTGCGTGAAGGTCGATTCGGCTACACGGAAAGGGAGAAACCTCATTAGTATTTGCGTGCAATTTATAGAAAAGGCAACGTTTGTCCTGCGAACTCTAGCAGTTATCGATTTTGATGCTCCGCAAACTGCTGAAGCTTTGAAAGATGAGATTCTTTGGGTAATGAACGATTTTGAAGTTGACGTCAAACAAATATATTCGGTGACAACAGACAATGGCGCAAATTATTTAAAAGCCGCTAAATTAATCCGTGAAGCCCAAAGACGAGATGACGATATCGATTATGATATGGAAGTTGGAAATTTGGACGAAAATATCGATTACGACGAAAGTTTGGAAGAGGAAAAATGCTTAGATGCGATTACAAACGCTATTTCAGATAGCGTGAGATGTGCAGCACATACGTTGCAGCTCTGCGTACACGATACAATAAAGAAACTAAGTTTGAAGCCGTTTTTGGACAGAATAAAAAATACTTCGAAACAGCTTCGAACGAAACAGTAAGTATTATGAAGAAAATATAATTATTATGTGACGTCCGCGTGTGTGTGGGGGGGTGTATGTCTATATCAATGTGTATATGTGAGTGATCAGGTTAATGTGGTTGTGTGTAAACTTAAGTTTTAGAAAAAATGAAACAATCACTCTTTTAAACCTATCTATGTTTTTTGATTGGATATTTTCCAGCTATGAGATAGATCTCAAATTTATTTGTTCAAATAAATTTGATTCAGACGTATTGAAAATTCCTTGAAAACTCTAACTGTTGAACAGTTCCACAGAAAGTGTCCCAGTTATATTTTTTTAAATTGTCATTTTTGATTATGTTGAAACTTTGCATAGACGTTTCTATGGGTAAAAGATGCCATTCTGTGCTTTTTTTGTGAAGCATGTCTTATTTTTGGGAAGCTATTTAAAAATGCTGTTTTGGCAAAGTATTGACTATAAATATTCTAAGAGCCAAAACGGTTTGTTTACCCTGTGTGACGTCTTCAGCAAAGTTGCGGATAATAATTTTGTCTTTGTGTATTCCAATCAAACAAACCGTTTTTGATGTAAAAATATTTCATAATCACCAATAGAGCACTCTATTCTTGATAAAAAAAATAAATTGAATAAATGTCGAAAATAAACTATTTTAAAATAATTTTTTATTTTTCTTCTTATTTTTTTTTGTAAAATTTTTTTTGAAGAGTGTATATTTTTTTCAGAAAGTCAATATTATTATTTACAACTTTGCCACAGACGTCAAACCGATTAAACAAACCGTCTTGGCTCTAAAAGTATTTGTAATTGAGTTCCGAATCGGAATGGAGCACCAAGGCCTTGCTGTGCTTTTACTCTGTCATAATTTAATTAAAACGATTTTTTAATTTGAACAATTAAAAAAAAAAACACTGCTTTACAACTTTGTTTTACTCTTATCGTTATTCGAAAAGGTTTAAAACTTTAAACCTCATGTACTACTAGTCCTAGTCAAGATGATTGAAAACCCGTCTAGTGGAATAACAACTGAACAAAAATATTGAAGTCACTCAAAACAAAAAAATTGCAGGGTGCTGGCTTAAATGATATCGATTTACTGTATTCATTTTACTCTTTTTAACTATAATATGTTTTTCTTTATACATTAAGGCTTCGTCGTATTTTCGAACAAAGCGGAGTGAGCGTACCTAAATTAGACTGCGAGACACGCTGGAATTCCGCTTATATAATGCTGGAGTATTTTGCTACAAACGAGCAATTTCTCAGAGATCTGATAGAAGACAACAGCCAAATTCAATTGACTGAAGAAGATTGGCAATTCATAAATGAATTTGTTAAGTCGTTCAATCCTGTTTACACCGCAACTGTTCGCTTGCAAAGTGAAACACTAATAATGGGAGATTTCTTCTTTATTTGGTTGGACTGTATATTACATTTGAAGGAAATAAAAGGCAGCAAAATGGCTAGTGCTTTAGTGTTGGCTATGCATACGCGTCAGACAGTGTTATTAAAAGGAAAAGCATTTCTAGCAGCGATGTACCTCGATCCTCGCATTAATTTTGTCAAGTCGAAATTCCTTACAGAAGAACAAAAAAAGATAGGCGTACAGCACCTAATGACAATCTGGAACAATATCAAAACTAGGGAACCTATATATTAGAGAAATGACTAAACACTCACCGTTAAGGCAACTGTCAACATCAAAACGGATAACGGCAATGCAAAATTATACAGATCGCCCGTTTTGATGTTGACAGTTGCCTTAACGGTGAGTGTCTCGGCGTCTCTCTGGTGTATAGGCTAACTAATCAAAACGGACTCGAATGAATTAGAAACATCCTGTGACAGTCCAACTACTTCAAAAACTCCAGTTACACGCGTAGAAGCAATGCTCCAAGAAATAGATTCTTCAACCGATCAGTCAATAGAAACAGTTGAGACAAAATTAAAAAGTATCTCGCTTCGTCATCGAATGCCGTCATCAGAGTTGGTCATGCAGTATTACTGGAACAACAAAAGAACCGAACCAATCTTGTATTCTCTGGCACAAGTTGCACTTGCGGTGCCTTGTACTCAAGTCTCGGCTGAGAGATCATTCAGTGCTTTGGGATTAGTGCTGACTGATAAACGTTTGCGGTTAAGTAACCAAAACCTTTCCAACATTTTATTCGTTAAACTAAATAGTGAACTTTTTGAAAAGATTGATAGCTCATTACAGAAATAATTTTTCATTGTTCTTTTGTTTTCAGAGAAATACATCAGTTTTATACAATTCGTGAATTAAACTAATTATCCTGTAGTTTCATTCTCATACAAAACAAAAGTCGCATTGAAACAGCCCGGTTTTTCTCTTTTAGCATACCTATTTATATGTTGTTTCCTTTAATTTGAATAATACGCGAAGAAAACGTATTGTCATGATAATATTTAGTAACACTTCCTTGCACCCCGAAATATATTAACACATCAAAACGAGTCCAATATTTGAAAACATACAAGTGATAATTGAGCGGTCGGAGTTCGAAGCGATTTTACGATATGTTTTAATGTAAACTACATAGAGCAACCCAAAACCACTTTCCAACTTTGTCACTAATAGCAAAGACGTCAGACGCCAAGCTATGCGAACAAAAAAATGGCAATCAGCGCGTAAGTATATTCAACAAAAAAATCTTGTCGGAGATTACTGGTAATCAAACCGCACGGATTTTACATTTTCCAGCCACACGCTCGTAATTTTATTTTTCCCCTACATTTGTTTTGCAACACATTCTATCGACAAATTTTGTATAAAAAACAAATTCGAGGTGTTTTTATGCCATGGCTGCCGTCAAATTATCTAGTATTATACCATAACGATCTCACAGTGGCGACCGATTCGTCTGTAAAACAAGCTTGAGTGCCTTCCGAAACAGCAAGCCCTCGGCTGCACGGTGAACCGAAGTCTAAAACACTCGGCTCTCGGGCTTGCCGACGGCGTCGCGTGTTCGGTCCTAAGCCAGCACGGGAGTGGAAATCGAAATACCCTCTGTGGCGTGTTTGCTAGCGGAGGGGCCTCATGTGTATTAGAGTGCTGTGTTTTCCCCATGCCTGGCCTACCTGTAATAGCAAGTGTGTTGGCTTAGTTCCCCGAATCTCGATATTTGCCATATTCCCACACGCACGCTCAGTATAGCAGTGACAATCACCGCAAACAGCCAACGCCACTAGTGGCCAGCAGAGTCAACAACAAACAAACAAAAGGTAGAACTACCTGAACAATAAAACACAAATTTCTGTACAAACACTAGTAATTATGACCTTAAAATTACATTTTCGTGAACCACAAATTAAGAGCTTTCGATTGATGTATATATCATCGTTGTCCGATTCATTTGAAGGAAAATCATGTCTCAAGATGGCTTGACTAAGTTTTTTGAAATTTTCTCGGAAACCACTTAACCTCAAATTACCATAAATTGGATTTCGAACTCACAAATTAACCACTAAATATTGGTGATAAAAGAATTAAAAAAAAGTATTTTGTCAAGCCATCTTGATATATGCGAAAAGTTTAATCGGCGAAGCATCTACAGAAGCTGTTGTTTTTATCGCGGGCAAAACATATGTAAAAACAGCCATATGAGCGCAAAAGTTGTACATGTGCCATTTTTACACTTTTTGGGTTTTTTGCATAAATTCATGCAAAACGCAATAATGTACTAGAATATCCAAGAAAAACCGAGATCTGATAACATAAACCAAAGTTATAGCCAACACAATTTTTGGTAATTAACATAATCACCATTTCGTTGAGAGCAGAAGTGGTACATGTCCAGTCTGTGCATGTTAGACGAATTGTAAGTCGAGGATCTTAGGATATAAAACAAACATGTCTTCAGCAAAGTTGGTCAAGTGATTGAGTACTTTCAGATGAAGATCTGGCTGCTTTGGAATTTTCTCACTACGTGGCGCTATTTTGTAACAGAAAGCATTTTACCTATTTCAGTATCAACTCGTATGCTGTTACCAAATACATATGCACTAGCGCCAGAATTCCTTAACAAACAGATCATCATTCTATAGTACTATAGCAATAGCTTAGACAACTCTGCTGAAGACATGAATATTCTATGTCCTAAGATTAGAGAGCTATAATGCATCCATCATGCTCACTGGACATGTACCACTTTTGCTCTCAACGTTTTTTGGTTGTCATTATTTCTCCTATAGAACAAAAGTGGTATATGTTTTTCCATTGAAGTTTGAGTAAGTTTCTCAACCAGAACTCGTTATGTTTTCATGTACTGTCTTTTGAAACCTTTCCAGCAATGGTTTAGTGCAGTTATGTTGGAAAAAAATGTTGAAAATAATTTACTATTTGAGTGTTTTCGTTTATCGCGTCTCCTGAAAAATTCACTTAATGGCACATGTTCCACTTTTGCTCTCAACGGCTCATATATGTTTTACTTTAAATGAGCTGATATCGAACAGCGATACCTCGCAGTATCGATATTTTTTTCATGATTATATCGGAGTATCAGCGCTTGCTTTCGATACCAGTGACGATGCTTAATGATATCGCAACGTCCCTATCTAGTACACAACTAGCTTTCAAACCATTTGTATGCTGTCCCTACGATTCCAAAGCGCTCCAATGTTTGTAACAATAAGGGCCTAGAAATTGTTTCAAAAGCGCGTTTTAGATCCAAAAACACCGCAAAAATAGTTTCTTTAGTCTCGATTTTTTCTTTCCATTTTGCTAACACCAAATTCAAAGGAGACTCACAAGAGTGACCCTCTCGATAACCTGATTGCTCTGAGATTAGCAAGTTATTACTGTTTAAATAATTCATAAGCTGGCCTTTTACAACAAGTTCTAATATTTTCTCTAATGTGTGCAACATGTTAATGGGACGGAACTCTTCGGCTTTATCCGTCCCATCTTGAGGATAGGAACCACAAGCGATTCCTTCCAAACTTCAGGCACGTGCGCCGTTTGTAATGATTCATTAACAAGGTCGTGTCCAATGACATGAAAGCAATCTTGTATTACTTTTGCGTTGACATTGTCGATACCAGCCGATATTTCAAAAGAAAAACAAATATCTTTCAACTCTGCAAAAGTAATAGCATGAAAACCATCAAAGCTACAGTTATTATTGATCGGCTGTATTATTTCGTCCGGTTCATTGACCGGATCAATGCTTTGATTGATCGATTGAACACTATCAAAGAAATAATTGTTGAATTTCTCTGCTATTACTCACGCCGATTGTTCTCTCAAACCGTCAAATGTTATGGATTGCATAAAACTATCTTTATTTTTCATTAATGTTTTTAATATTTTCCATAACTCTTTGCTGTTATTTTGATGTTGATCGATCTTCCTCTGTATATATTCACAACGGGCCTTTTTCAAGCCGCGTGAATATAAATTACGCGCGACAGTGTACATATTCCAATCATTGTTATCGTTACTTCTGCAAAATTGTTTGTACTTTTATCTCTTTTACGTTTTAAACGTAAAAGATCCAAAGAGTACCAGCTGTTCGATTTATCCGATTCAATGTATTTTTCAAAAACTAGACTACTGGTACACTCTTTCAGCGTATTGGCTGCTTTATTATTCAAATCACCAGTTATTGGGAGAAAATCCAAGCTTCTCAAAACAAGCTTAGACAATGCCTGCTTTGAATAACTTTTCCAGCATTTAATTTTTACCTTTTCATCACGGTTTCGATCATTCTCTATCAAAATACAAATTGTCTCATGGTCTGATATTTTCCAATCGGCCTCTGTAACAGAATGAACGTTGTCAAAATTGGAAAACACGTGATCAATTAATGTACGCGAATGTCTGGAAATTCTCGTAAATTCTGAAACCGTTTGAGTTAAATTGTAAAAGTTAGCTAACTGCTTCAATTGCTTTGAGTTTGGATCATTTAACCAATCAATATTGAAATCACCAGCAGTGACATTTAATTTATTTAAATTAACGAAATTATCTCACCACTTATTTTATATTTCAAGAAAACGCTGGTTACTTGAACTAGGGGAGTGATATATAAGTCGAAAATTTCCAATCGTCATGCCTCCTTCAACTGAAATTCCGAGGAACCAATTATTTTCAACAGATTCGTTTGATAGAATGTTGAATGTTACTTATTCCTTGGCGTAAATAGCACCAGTATGTCTGGAATGCGAAAGGCACGAAGCAACTTTGTATCCCGGAAAACTGTACTGATCCAATGCATCAGCATCTACTATATGAATTTCGGTTGAAAATACTAACATTAGACGTTTTGTTTCCATAAGATGCCGCAAAGCAACATAATTTGTAGATACACCAGCAATATTCAGATAATATTTCTAACTTCCTCTCACATTGCGATTCTTTTAGCTGCTATTTACTAAAAAACATGTTGCTTTTTCTTTTTTTCAAACAGTCTCCGATAAACCGGACACTGAGAACTAGAAGCTAGATGTTTAACGTCCAAATTTATTTTTAATTTTTTATTTGACTTTAAACAATTCACGCAGTAAAATTCAGTTGAAGAGCAATCAGATGTCTTGTGTTGTCCGCTACATTTGGAACATGTTTCGGAATTAACACACTTTGTACTTTTATGGCCAAATTCTCCACATTTGAAACAACGCAAAACATTAATGGCCTCTTGTACAGGACACTTATCCTACCCAATGCTTACCTTTCCAGCACTTATCAAAGTGTTATAAGTGACCTTTTCAACATCAACAATTACATTATATTTTTATATTTGAAGCGAGTATTTTCGTACTCCGCAATGACTTTCACTTCATTGATGTTGATGCCATTTTGACTTTCCAACAGGTCAAAGAAGTCTTCAGAAGAATACCGATCATTCATTCCGAAATATTTTTTGAAATCATTCAGCTTACTGGCAACACTGGTTTCAATGCATACCATACTCTCACGCAGAGAGTCACTGACTGATTTCAAAATTATCTCGATACCACTTGAAATTGCCGTGTTTATCTTTGATTCAATTTCGCTTTGGTTATCAGTAAGCGACTGAGACATAGATGGCAATACACCCATAATCTTGGTCAGCTCACCACTCAGAGCGTCAATGTTTCCGCCGTCATCCTGGGCTGATAGACATGATACACATTTAAACACAATATTATCATTGTCATTTACGACTTTTGTCAGTGGTGTGCATACTCTATGGAATTGAGATTTGCATTTACCAACGCAAATAACAGGATCATCGCTAATGCGAATGGTATTACCACATTTCGCACAATCCATTATCCCGATACAAACAAACAGATGCCGCTGCAGAAAAAGATCACCTAAAGCACTTGATTTCACACAAAAAAAAGTTTTTTTAGTTAGACACTAGTGGTACACAAGCTACCTTGTTCACCGTATCACCGTATCACCGTATTATATTTCAGTATCCCGCCTAAACGTTCAGCCAATATGGCTACCCTGAAAGCTCTTCTGCTATATTCGTGCAGTTCGTGTTGTCTGCTATCTGACGTCTATGCGTTTCATGTTGTTTGTTATTGCTGGTTGTGGTACGGAATACACATGCATATATGCAACTAAGTCCGTTGGTATCACTTCGTTTGTTGGTAAAGCGGTTGTGTTTTTAGTTTGTTTGTTGTCATGCCTATGTACTGTGAGTGGCAGTCTTTGCATGGAATGCTGTAGATAACGTTGTTGGTGTCTTCTTTCGCTATTTTATCTTTCGTTCGGGAATAGTACTTTTTGGCTGTGTTTGTGTTGTGTAGCTATTTTTACTGTTGTTGTTCAGGAACTTATTGATTTTTTCGGTGAGTTGTGAAATGTATGACATTGAGCGGTAGGTATATTGCAGGTCCGGTTAATTAGCTACATTCTGCTGCGTGCTGCTGCTATTTCTGTTGTTTCTCCGGTTGATTAGACGGTGTCGCAGTGATTTTGGATAGTCATTAATTTGTAAATGTCGGTTCATGATTTCCACTTTTGCAGATTCCGACAAACCTGGCGATAGCCGGTCCACTCTATTTATGAAATCCATAGCCATGTTAATCTTCTGATGTGGAGGATGTGTCGATGTATAGTTGACAAGGCGGCCGCTTGCAATCGCAATACCATTCCGTTGTGATATGTTGGTTGTCATGTCTAACCAGTAGCATATCGAGGAACGGTAACCGTTTGTTCTCTTTATCTGAAACAGGCTCCTGTGATAGTAACCACACTGTCATCTGCAAGTTGTCTTATCGTGCACGAATTTGCAAAACATTCATCAATGTCATTCACATAAAAATTATAAAGAAGGGGACTTAAGCATGAGCCCTAGGGAAGACCCATATAGCTGATTCGAAATGTTACCAAATCACCATGCGTAAAATGCATGTCCTTTTCTGACAAAAAATTGCTAAAAATTGGAGAAAATCCTTGTTGGTGAAGTTTTCCCGGAAGGATGTCAATGGAAACTGAGTCAAAAGCCCTCTTACTATCCAAGAACATCGATACCATTTGTTCTTTGCGAGCATACGCCAGCTGAATATCTGTAGAAAGCAACGCAAGACAAACATTCGTTCCTTTGGCACGGCGGAAGCCAACTTTAGTATCTGATAGTAGACCATTTGATTCGACCCAGTGGTCTAAACGACGGAGTATCATTTTCTCCATCAGTTTCCGGATACAGGATAGCATTGCAATCGGCCTACAAGAGTTGTGATCAGAAGCTGGTTTTCCCGGTTTTTGGATGGCGATCACCTTCACTTGCTTCCAATCCTGCGGTACAATATTTTGATCCCGGAACTTATTGAACAAGTTCAACAAGCGCCTCTTGGCCGTGCCTGGTAGATTCTTAAACAAGTTGAATTAAATTCTGTCTAAACTAGGCGCGTTATTGATGCAGGGCAGAAGGGCGACTGAAAGTTCTACCATCGTAAAAGGTAATTCTATCGCGTCGAGATTCGGAGACGCATCGCGAACAATGTTTTGCGCAGGAACAGAGTCCGGACATACGAAATTTCGTTTACGAACCGGTGCCAATAACCGCGTTTTTTGCTCGGACCAAGCTTTCAAACTTGTTCTCAGGCTCCGAGTACCGATTTAAGTCGTCGGGTTTGCCTTGCTCCCGAAAGGCCTCAAACGCGTCAGATTTTTCCACGTAGACATCGGAACACTCTTTGTCCCACCACGGTGTGGGAGGCCGTGTCTTAATCTTCCCGCCAGGACATTGTTTCGTTTGGGCTTGCAACGCGGCGTCGAGAATCAAGCCCGCGAGGAGGTTGTATTCTTCAAGTGGTGGGAGATCTTGAATCGACTCGACGGATCGTGAAATCTTTTCCTCGTATAACTTCCAATCAATATTTCGTGTGAGGTCATACGGAGTGTTAATCGATTGTGCGCGATTCGTTCCATTGGTGATTGAAATTAAGATAGGCAAATGATCGTTATCGTGGGGTTCCAGGATTACCTTCCATGAGTAATCCAACCGTAGCAATGACGAACATAAGGATAAATCTAAAGAGCTTGGATGCGCTGGAGGTTTTGGTACACGTGTCATATCCCCATTATTTAAAATTGTCATATCGAAGTTATCGCAAAGGTTATAGATCAAAGAGGAGCGGTTATCATTAGAAGGGGAACCCCAAGGCACGCCATGGGAGTTAAAGTCTCCCAAAATCAAACGTGGCGAGAGGAGAAGTTCTATTAAATCAAAGAGCAGCCGTTTCCCAACCTGTGCTCTGGGGGGAATATATATTGAGGCAATACAAAGCTCTTTACCTTGTATTGTCATTTGACATGCGACAACTACGATACCTGGAATCGAGGAGAGGTAAATACGATAGAAGGAATAGCACTTTTTAATCCCTAGAAGTACTAGTAAGGGGTATCTCGATCAAGGCGAATAATATTAAAATCATGAAAGTTAAGGTCCGTAGTTGAAGTGAGCCATGTTTCAAAGAGGAAAAATACATCGCATTTGTATTTGTTAATCAAAACTTTGAGTGAATCAATTTTGGGGATGATACTTCTACAATTCCACTGTCAAAAAGAGATAGAATCCTGCTGTTCAGCGGGTAAATTACCCATCGCAGGATACGATCGCTGCAAGGAGGAGATATTTAGCAGTCAACTGCTTCGAGAAAGTTTTAACTGTTGGTAGAAATGCCAGTGGGAGGCTTTTAAGGGGATCAGTTATGTTGAAATTTTCTGAAAATCCAGTCCACAATATCTAAAAACTTCAGCAGTCCTGATTCTGGCTGAATCTTGGACGAAAAAGGAGGAACAGTTGGGCAATTTGATGTTCCTGAAAGTGCTGATACTCCTTGCGGGAATTAAGCTTTGTCAATACCGGAAGAGTTTGCTTCGGCTTTTCAATAGTACTTTTTGTTTTTATAGTATCTGTCATTTCAGACGGGAATATCCTTTGACCTTTTCTAGGAAGTTTAGGAGAAGAGAGGTTTTTTCTCTTCCTAGACTTCCAGGTTCAACAAAAGAGGGTTCTCCAACTGCATAGTCAGAATCAGACTCATCAGTCGACAAAACCTCGAAAAGGTTCGGGGAAACTAGTTTGGTGGCAGCGGCCTCTTTAAGCATTTCTGCGGAAGTGCGCTTTGAGCGCTCTTTCAGAGACCGCTTAATCTTGTCTTGGCGCTGTTTGTACTCGGGGCATGCGGACAGCTCATGCGGACTCTGGTCACAATAGAAGCACTTTTCAGCACCTCTATCGCAGGCATCACACGCGTGTTGCTCTCTGCATTTGCCACAACGTTCTTAGTTGCCTCAGTGGGTGGCAGTATGGCCCCAACTGCTTGCACTTGTGGCAGTTCATTACCCGCGGTACAAACAGGCGCACGGGTAGACCATGTCCACGAGCACATAGCTCGGCAGGGCAGTCCCGGCAAAAGTCACGCGAAAAGTGTCTGATTGGGTGTAAGTTTTTACACACTTGTCGAGCGATACCGAGTGCAATCGCTTGCAATCGAGTACCTTCACCGGTTTAAGCCTGGGGTCCTTGAAGAGGCCTTTTCCAGCCTTCAACAGATTCTCGACCGACAGACTCGAGTCGGTGACCACGCCGTCGATTTCCACTGCACGAGGTGGAATGTACACGTGGTACTTCAGCGTGAAAATCTCACAAACAGCATTTGCTTGCTTGAGGCTTGACACTACAACATGCAGTTTATTGGGGCGAACTTTTGTGATTTCGGTCACGTCTGTAAACCGTGCCAGATCCCTACTAATCTGCATTATTTTTATTGCCTTAGCTTTCAACAGAAGGAAAACAATCAAGGGCCCCGGGTATCCATCCGGGTATAGTTTTGCCCGATGAATCAGGTCTTGTGTTACCGGACATTTGGCTAAAATGAAATGGTAACGAATGTGAGACGTTCTGGTGTGGGTTTTTGTTAAATTAAATGTTAGAGGTTAAATTTTAGTATGTAAGGTGAGTTAAGTAAAGTATTTTTTTTTGTTTTTCTGGCTCTTTTCTGATAATTGTTGTTAGTTTATTTTTGTTCGCTGACTCATTTTGTATTTTTGTTTAACATAGTGTAAGTGTACTAACCCATAAACCAATTCCAACCGATAATTAGGCTTCGAAAAATTGCGGAAAAATATTCGATGTGAACGTTACCGTTTGTAAGTGTACTAACCCATAAACCAATTCCAACCGATAATCAGGCTTCGAAAAATTGCGGAAAAATATTCGATGTGAACGTTACCGTTTGAGGAAGTGAGAGGCACTGTCTGAAATGCAATCCCTCGGCCCGTAAAAGAGACCTTCCGTGTCCACCCCGGAACATCCAGACCAGGTGTTGGGGCTTAGCACGAAGGCACTAAAGCCTCCGTAAAACATAGCCCAGGAAAGGGACAGCCTCACTCCTTAAACGGTAGTAGCCCCAAGAAGGGATAGTCTGAAGATAGCCATCAAGAAAGACAGTTGAAGAAAGTTGAAGTAGACGGAAAGGTGCTAAAAACTGGCAGAAGTTGTGAAAAGTTTTGTCAGCCAGAGTCGGTGGTGGAACCGAAGTGTCATCCCTCCCAGTGCTGAGGAACGACGTTCGTCATAGGGCGACTTCCGGGGCCGTCGTTCTCTACCCCGTGGACTTCGTTACTTGGCCAAGAATGGCCGGAATCAACCCCCGGTTTGGGCACATCTACCGCCGTTCAAACACGTGGAACTTTTTGGATGCGGTCCACCAGGCTCTGAAGCTTTCTACCCTGCTGCGGCGGATCTTCCGTGTGAGCCGTGAGCTACTTCTGGCAGCCCGTATAAGCTGTGGGATTTTTCAGAACCGTCGACATCCTCCGGAACGCGTGTCTACAAGGTATGTCCCTCTCCTCTTCTTCTGTGCGTCGCTCATCAATGGGCCCCAACGTTCGTCGTTTAGCGCTACATCGATGATTGTTAATAAATAGTATAAAGCATGAATTCCCAATTTTTATATATAAAGAGCCAGTTTCCCTTCCCTCAACGTCTCTTGGTTGTTCCGCTTCGCCAACGGTAAGTCGTCGGGTTGCATGAGTCCCCCAACAGTCGGTTGCCGACCCTGAGATAACCCCATAAGGAGCTAGCTGGGTTGAGTGAGAACTGATTACTTATAATTGGCGATCCTCGTAAAATAAAATATTCTAATCTTCTATTAGAATATTTTACCCGGATGTGGGGAGACTCGAGAACAATTCGTCACTTGTCTCGATCATTTGCGCTGTGATTCCTTTCTTCGAAGTTTAAGCAGGAAGTGTAAGCTGTTTGAACCATCGGGAAAATAGGTAGAAACTGGTCGAAAGTTAGGTTAAATTTGATATCGTTCGGTTAGAATAACGCACCCCCTCGAGTTTTGGTACACGTGGTAGAAGATCAGGGAGGATATTCTTACTGGAACAATAGAAATTATTGCATGAAATTTAGCAAAGAGTGATGGAAAATACAAAAGTGTTCTCTAGAGAGAACGTAAATCAGAAATATTTAGAATTGCGAGTAGATTTTTTGGATGGAGATGAAATAGAAGAGGAGTTAAGTATGAGGCAGATAATCGTTACCGGAGACAGGAGTAGGTCAGACGCATATTGCGCGACGCGATAAAGCAGGAAAAAGAGCATGGTTTCAATGACAGAATTTTACTCCGTAATCCGTCGCAAGAATTAGAAATCTGTGAATCGAAACCAGACAAATTTGAAATGTCGGCAATAACGAGCAAGAATGTAGCTCCCAAAAACTATTCACTTTTATTACATTTAGCTAATCGATTAATGCTAGTCTCGAATAATTCGGACTCAGCTGAACGGCAACAAGCAGAAGAAATGTTAGTTAGAATTATTGATCGTCTAAACCAATATTATGGAAATTGCGATGAGCAAAACGTTGTAGTCACAAGCTCTCAGCAAGATAACCAGCAAACAGAGCCACAGGAACATTCCAGAATTGTCTGAACCACTAGAAGATGAAATCATGGATTGTTTAAAAAGGTTATGGTTTTCGGATACTACTAGCGAACCGACAAGCATGGATAATTTCCGCGACATGCTGTGTACTATTGAAATGAAACTTAAATTGTTACGAAAATATAGGGCCGAACATGAATCGTTAACAAGAGCTGTGTCGAACCAAATTTCGAACAGACAGAAGGCAATAATTTCGAATGATGCGGTGGTCGTAAGCCACCCGACAGTACCAGTGAGTTATACAGGCACTATTCCGAAGGTGTCGTCCTCCGTTACTACTTACTCCGCTTTTACAACCCAGTATTCGCGACCAATACCAACCCCTGTGATACAAGCGGGAAGCCTAGGGACATATAGCACGATTACCGGGAATAGGTACCCACTTGGAGGTTACAGCGTGGGGGGATTACCAGCGACCGCGTGCTCCACTGCTTATGTGAACTCTGAAAGCCACAATGGAAATATGAACCCTGTGTTTGCGGTTGGGTATCAAAATCCTGTTAACACGCTAAACCAACCGTTTAGCATCCAACAGGTAGCCGTCAGCACTGTTAGGACACAAATTCCTTACACTACCGTAACTTATCCAGCATGGCCCATAACCACTACATATGTGCCACCCGCGCCTATACCACAACCCCAAATTTCGAGCTCGTCCCACCGGACGCTTCCAGTGTCCAAATGGAATATTGAAAAATATTCAGGCACAGACCAGGGAGCTAAGCTCAATGAATTTTTAAAACTGGTTGAACAACTTTCTTTGTCAGAAAGAGTTTCGGAGGACGAATTGTTTGACTCGGCTTTCTATCTCTTTACGGGGCCATCAGCCAGTTGGTATATGTCTATGCGCTCGAGCCGGTAGTTTACAAAGCTGATCGCATTTGGTTTACGAACTTCGGAAAACTTTTAGGCACCCGGAACTCGACTCTATGATGAGATCACGTGTGTATCAAAGGTTACAGCAGAAAAATGAAACGTTTCAGCATTATTATTTCGATGTAGAAAAAATTCTGCGATCCATGACCATCCAGATGGATGATCAGGAAAAGTTGGAAATTTTAAAGCGAAATCTTCGACGCGATTACAAGAAAGCACTTCTTTGGAAATCGATTAGAAACTTACCTGAGTTGGTAGAGGCAGGGCATTTGATAGACGCTTCTAACTTTTCACTATACCCAGCGGTATTGGGAAACGACAGATCCGTCAACGTTGTGACTCAGAGAAACGGTCAGTCGTTTCGGCAGTCCAGTGGTAACCCGCCACATCAAGACCAGAACAGATCTGAGGGAAGTAAAATAGCCAAAACAAAACCCGATACTTTCGGGAAAACCAGAACTGACACGTTAGCTAGGGAAACGGAATCTAGAGCCCATGGGACAAAAAGATTAGGTCTAGACGATCCTCAAGAAGGATCTTCTAAGCCTCGAAGAACTATCGATTACCTGGTGGCTGGATTCAAACCACCCCCAGCGGACGTCTGCCTAAATTGTCGTCAACCGAGCCACCAGGTAGAGCAGTGCCGATCACTTAAAGGTTTAATATGCTACCTCTATGGATTCAAAGGATTTGACACACAGCATTGTCCATATTGCCAAAAAAACGGTCGTCAAACGACCGAAAGTCGCCGGACAAGTCAGCGTAAAACCGTTTAAATCAACCGCTAATCAAGATTATTGGGAAGAAGTTGACCCTGCCTGGTATAGGTCTTCTTACCCACAAATTTTAGAGATTTGTGTACCGAATATCAACGTTAACAGACCATACGCGTGGGTCAGTGTTAATAATATTAAATTAATGGGACTCTTAGACTCCGGTAGTAATAGAACTCTAATTAGCAAAAATTTATTCCAACGTTTGCGTCACTACAATTTGAAAAAGCCCACCGACTCATTGCAATTGCGAACGGCGGACGGAGGCAAACTAAATATAGTAGAAGAAATCTACCTTCCATTTAAAATGGATGGTCAAGTAAAGGTGGTACCTACACCAGTAGTAGAAGACTTAATCGTCGATTGCTTACTAGGAATGACCTTCTGGTCCTGTTTCAATATATATCCTCATGTGCAGCAATGTGTACTTACCCAAGAAGACATAAGTCAAAACCAATCACTAAAATCTTCCATACTTACCGCAAACGAAAGCGAGGCACTTGAGCAGGTAAAACTAATGTTTAAAGTAGCCAAAGCAGAAACTTTGCCCACCACTCCACTAATAAAACACACGATTGACATTATGGATGAATGGAAAACTAAAGCCCCCATTCGCCAATTTCCATATACCATGTCCCCTAAAATCCACGAAAAAGTGGCAGACGAGCTAGACCGAATGCTTAAATTAGGAATTATAGAACGCTGCCACTCCGACTGGTCACTCAATGTTGTCCCAGTAATTAAACCATCCGGAAAGGTGCGGCTATGTTTGGATGCACGCAAAATAAACGAACGCACAATTAGAGATGCGTATCCTCTGCTCCATCCAGGCAGAATTTTAAGCCACTTGCCAAAAGCCCGATACCTGAGCACGATTGATTTGTCTGAGGCTTTCCTCCAAATCCCCTTGGAGAAACAATCCAGGCGATACACGGCGTTCAGTATTCAGGGCAAGGGCATGTTTCAATTTACCCGTCTCCCCTTTGGTCTGGTAAATAGTCCAGCCACCCTCTCCAGGCTCATGGATCAGGTTCTAGGACACGGGGAACTAGAGCCCCAGGTGTTCGTGTACTTAGACGACGTGGTCGTCGTGAGTGAAACTTTTGAGCAGCATTCAAAGCTGTTGCAAGAGGTAGCACGGCGCTTGTCAAATACAAACCTTTCTTAGGATATCTCTTATCAACGGAAGGGCTACGGGCTAATCCTGAAAAAGTTAGGGCCATCGTCGAATACGACCGACCTAACACTATTACGAAACTATATTACAAAAGCTCACATCAATGGACAACGTAATTCTAATTCCCTAACAAAACAAAAAAAAAAAAAAATTACGAAACTAAGACGATTTCTTGGCATGGCCAACTACTACCGTCGATTCATCGACGATTTTAGCGGTATTACTGCTCCGCTATCTGACTTACTTAAAACCAAAGCGAAAATTTGGGTTGGAACGAAGAAGCTGAAAGAGCCTTCTGTTTCATTAAAGAAAAATTGACCACTTCTCCCATATTAGTCAGCCCGGATTTCGAAAAGGAATTCACTGTGCAGGCGGACGCCAGTGATGTAGCCGTGGCCGGTGTACTAACACAGGCCTTCGATGGGCAAGAAAAAGTAATCGCCTATTTTGAATTATCACGCTTGTGAGAAAGAAGCGTTAGCTGCCTTGTTGTCGATCGAAGCCTTCCGAGGGTACATTGAAGGTTCCCATTTTACGCTCATCACTGACTCGTCGACCCTGACTCACATTTTGAGGACTAAATGGAAAACGTCGTCTCGTTGCAGTCGGTGGAGTCTAACTCTGCAACATTATGACATGACCATCGTCCACCGCAAGGGTAAAGAAAATGTGGTCCCGGATGCGTTGTCCCGCTGTGTAGCGCTAGTTACCACCCGATCCACTTCCGCTTGGTTTGAGGAACTGAAACAAAAAGTGTTAAAACAACCGGATAAATATCTTGATTTTCAAATGATCAATGGCGCCCTATATAAATATGTACCCACCCCGAATCACCCCTGTGATTACAAATTTGAATGAAAGTTAGTCGTCCCTCCTGAAGAGAGAGATAGCATTATAAAAGAATGCCATGATCAGTCGATGCATATTGGCATTGAAAAAACGTTGGCCAAGATTCGACAAAAGTATTATTGGCCACGTCTAACTTTAGATGTACAAGAATATATGCAGAACTGTGTTACCTGTAAAGAGGTAAAAGCCGCAAATGTACCTGTGATTCCGAAGATGGGTGAACAAAGAATAGTAACCCATCCTTGGCAAATAATCGCAGCGGATTATATTGGCCCGCTTCCTCGAAGTAAGTCGGGAAATCAATATATTTTAGTAGTGATGGATTTGTTCAGCATGTGGGTGATGCTAACACCTGTACGTAAAATCAGCAGCTTTGTTCCATCTTGAAAACCCAATGGTTTTCACGATTTTCCACCCCCGAAACTATAATTACAGATAATGCTTCCGTGTTTCTGTCACGGGAGTTCAAAATGCTACTGGAACGATTCCATTCCATTGGTTAAACGCTAAATACCACTCGCAATCGAATCCAGTCGAGCGGGTTAATCGAACCATCAATGCCGCGATACGCACCTATGTCAAAACCGACCAAAGGCTTTGGGATAGCCGGCTAGCGGAGATCGAAACCGTCATAAATACAACCGTTCACTCGGGCACTGAATTGACACCGTTTTTTGTCATTTATGGTCACGAAGCTTTTCTCAAAGGAACCGATCACAGTTGGTTTACGAAAAAAGAGATCCTACGCCAGAGCAGCGCGTCGAGGTAAAGAAGGAACTATTCCAACGTATTTACGATTTAGTGAAAACTAATTTGGAAAAAGCTCATAACTCAGGAAAAGTGTTGTACGATTCTCGTCATGAGAGGTCTGCAGAACCTTTTCATGTTGGTCAAACCGTGTATCGGAGAAATATGAAGCAATCTTCAGCCTCTGAATGGTACAATGCCAAATACGGTCTGATGTATCTCGCTGCCAGAGTCAAGGCACGCGTAGGTAATTCCTCCTACGAGTTGGAAGATACTAACGGCAAAAACCTGGGAGTGTGGCCAGCTGCCCACTTAAAACCAGGATAATTTATTAAGTTCACAATACGGAAATATTATTTTACACTTCACGTTGAAAAAACATTATTTGGTAACCGTTGATTCGCAAGTATCCTAAAAGAAAACAAAAACACTAAGCCACTTAGAATTAAGGTTAGATAATATTACCATCGTCACGCCGTCTGTCAGCAATCTCTGTCTATCGCGAACGGCCATCCCATTTTGTTCGTGATGGTCCTTGGTCTAAGATAAAATTGGCACGATGAATTCCCCAGTAGACACGATTTCAGTCCAGCAAATTGAACGTGTTCCTCCCAGCTCCGTTCAGATGGATAACTTTTTGACAATGTTTGTATGCACATGGCATTATTATTGACAAATGTCATCGCAGATAAATTTCGTGTAGTTAGGGCTACCGGCGAGAAGGCATAATCGGTTTACATCTCTATTTTGATTGGTAGCGAATGTTTAAACGAAAAAGACTGGTATAAGAGATTTAGCCCTCCATTCAATACGTACTTTTGACATGGTTGAAGCAAAATTGTAAGGGAAATATTTATTAGGTTTAAGCCATATTAGGCCTTGGTAAAAATTGGGGGAACTAGAGTTTTTCTGGAGACCAGAGTCTAACAACGTTGATGGTCAGTAGCAGGTCCTCTCTGATCAAGAGTGATACTGAAAACAGTGCGGAGTTGAAGTGATTCAATATTGATGCCATATGACCCCGAAACTATTAGTTCAACCAGTATTACCGTTATAAGGCAGAAATCGATGGCCTTAGTAGGATGTAATGAGAGCAGGTGACTAGATGTATGAAGGTCCCTGGCGTTTAGAATTAAGATTAGAATGGAATGAATGAGTTAATGGAAATGAATATAAGAATGAATGGGAATCAGGCGGACGCGTCGAATGAATGAAATTGAATCAAAGAATGAATAAGCGGATAGTAAATTTTTTTCCCAGCTAAATGCGTGGGAGTACGATAGATATTTTGGTGAGAGTAGTCGACCTTATCTCCCATGTTTAGTAAAACGAGAGGGATACAGTGAGGGATAAATTCGGAACTACGAGGGAATATAATCGAGAGAAGGATATTTAATAGGATTTTCGGCCAGGTGTAGGAACGAATTATGTTGGTCCAGCTTAGCATTTTTGTAGTTAGAGCGGATAAGAAAGAATCACCCGAATTTGGTAAAGGCATGTAACGAAAAATTAACTTCGTAATTTTTCTACGCGGTCCCGGGGAGAATTGTTACCGGACATTTGGCTAAAATGAAACGGTAACGAATGCGAGACGTTTTGGTGTGGGTTTTTGTAAAATTAAATGTTAGAGGTTAAATTTTAGTATGTAAGGTAGGTTAAGTGAAGTATTTTTTTTTGTTTTTCTGGCTCTTTTCTGATAATTGTTGTTAGTTTATTTTTGTTTGCTGACTCATTTTGTATTTTTGTTTAACATAGTGTAAGTGTACTAACCCATAAACCAATTCCAACCGATAATTAGGCTTCGAAAAATTGCGGAAAAATATTCGATGTGAACGTTACCGTTTGAGGAAGTGAGGGGCACTGTCTGAAATGCAATCCCTGGACCCGTAAAAGAGACCTTCCGTGTCCACCCCGGAACATCCAGACCAGGTGTTGGGGCTTAGCACGAAGGCACTAAAGCCTCCGTAAAACATAGCCCAGGGAAGGGACAGCCTTACTCCTTAAACGGTAGTAGCCCCAGATTTATATATATATACATTTGTAACGGAAAGACCGCAACGATAAAAGAAGGCAAAAAGTCCGCATTAAATTAACCCACCCCTTAAAACGATCCAGGGAGAAGTTTATACCACTTGTGTAACTGCACGAAAATTTGGTATCCGGTATGGAGATAGGAGAGTGAGAGAGAGGACAAGCGAGAGAGAGAGAGGACTAGATCGGGAGGGTGACAGATCGAGAAGGGATAGTCTGAAGATAGCCATCAAGAAAGACAGTTGAAGAAAGTTGAAGTAGACGGAAAGGTGCTAAAAACTGGCAGAAGTTGTGAAAAGTTTTGTCAGCCAGAGTCGGTGGTGGAACCGAAGTGTCATCCCTCCCAGTGCTGAGGAACGACGTTCGTCATAGGGCGACTTCCGGGGCCGTCATTCTCTACCCCGTGGACTTCGTTACTTGGCCAAGAGTGGCCGGAATCAACCCCCGGCTTGGGCACATCTACCGCCGTTCAAACACGTGGAACTTTTTGGATGCGGTCCACCAGGCTCTGAAGCTTTCTACCCTGCTGCGGCGGATCTTCCGTGTGAGCCGTGAGCTACTTCTGGCAGCCCGTATAAGCTGTGGAATTTTTCAGAACCGTCGACATCCTCCGGAACACGTGTCTACAAGGTATGTCCCTCTCCTCTTCTTCTGTGCGTCGCTCATCAATGGGCCCCAACGTTCGTCGTTTAGCGCTACATCGATGATTGTTAATAAATAGTATAAAGCATGAATTCCCAATTTTTATATATAAAGAGCCAGTTACCCTTCCCTTAACGTCTCTTGGTTGTTCCGCTTCGCCAACGGTAAGTCGTCGGGTTGCATGAGTCCCCCAACAGTCGGTTGCCGACCCTGAGATAACCCCATAAAGAGCTAGCTGGGTTGAGTGAGAACTGATTACTTATACTTGTGAGGCAGCTTTTACGACCCGCGGCACCTTGTACCCGCCTGTATCGAACGACGAATCGATAGAGATTCCGTCTCCAGACTCGCACGAATCGATTACTTCTTCGTTCATTTCGGACGAGAGAGTAAAAAAGTAGGCCCAAATATAACACCGACACCGTAGAAAAAAAAACTACCTTTATTTTTTATTACTTCATTGAGGTGGCTTTCAGCCACAGGCTGGTTCACCACCAAACCTTTATTAGCCGCTCTGCTCTGCGAGGATATATTTTTGTTGCTTATCTGCAGCCTATCGTTCCAGCAGCGGCTGCTCGTGCTGCAAACGGGGGTGCCGACACCTGGTGGTGCGGGGAACTTGCTTCTGCTGCCTTCCGGCTGGCGATTTTGTTCACAGCACAGAATCAAACCAAAAAACAACACGCGCCGTACATAATATGTGTAGCTTATAGACAATAGATCGAGTTATATCGAACGATCGAACGGAATCAACTATTGCGCGTCTGTTTACCTTACTAAAGTTGGACTGCTTATCAGTGGAGCAGGCAACAACCATCCTGTCTCCTCTGAGGTTTACCTTCAACTGTCCAAACATATTGTCCCATATAGCGAGCAATGGTATGGAACTATACATTAAATAAATTTTTCTCGACTTACTCAAAATACTAACGGAACCGACCCGCCATGCGCGGTAAAACAGTTCAAAACATATATCACAAACACTCAAATAGCAATTTAAAGTAAATGGTGTTATTCAATACTACGAAATGTCAAAAGTGTTACTTTGTGTTGCGTCCTGCGCCTAAAACACGAATTGAAACACATTAGGGTAAATGACCCAATAGTGGAGGAGCTAAGCACGAGTTATGCATGTTTAGCCATGTTTTGGCTAAGAAAAACGAATCTAGCTGGTCCGTTTCACTATTTTCTGTTGAAATGGGTTCTACTTGATAATTTTTCACCTTAAAATTGACTTTGAACCCGCTTTAAGGGTTTAAATTAACTAAAATAAGTTGCACGTTTTTGTTCCAATAGTTGCGGTAGAGTTCCTATAGTTGTGAATGGGTGTTCCTGTAGTTGCGGTATTTAAAACATTCGTGTTTGCTTGGTTAATTGAAGGTATTCGCCTCGCTTGAAGTGGTTTTTGATTGTTTTACTATTTATCATATTGTTTTTAATAGGTTGACAAGTCGGTTTGCAAGTAAATACAAAAATGCACGAAGTTAACTAAGAGACGGATTTTGCGCCAATTTGGTCAGATGTTGGCAAAATTCAGTGAGGGTATGTAGGTTTTATTAATGTGGTCCCCGTGGCTCTGTGGTTAGCGATGTCGGTCGGCTAGCTTTCCCACACGGTTGTGATATTGGGTTCGATTCCTGATCGAGTCGAGGATCTTTTCGAGCTGAAAATTTTCTCGACTCAGCACTTGGGCACGGTGTATCGTTATACTTATCCTACACATACAAAATGTGCCAAAAACAATATCGATAACGAATTCTCTCAACTAATCTAGTTGATCGAGACCGCTATTAGCCCCAAGGCTAAGCGTGCGATATTGTTGTATGCGATTTTATTAAAATAAAAAAAACAAGTTTTGCATACTTTTTATAAAATGTCTTTGGACTAATATTTGAAAAGGGCTGAAGTTGGCTGAAGAGAAAGACCAATGGCGCTCATTTTGAAATATTCAGAAGAATTTTTTTTCACAAATGGTGACTTCTCAACACTGGAAGTTAGAGTCTATTACCTCTGCTTCGTACCATGTTTGCGCTTACATTTTTGACGTTAGTGTTTACTAAAAGAGCGACTGAAGCTGTGAAAGGCTCGTTAAAAGAATTACAAGACCAAAAGCAGTGGGTAAGCATCGATTAAGAGGTCATAAATGCATAATACAGCATTTTGGGGGTGAGAGCGAAAGCTTTTGTGGCCGATCATGTATGAAGTATCGGTAAATACACGGTGGCAGGGGAAGGTAGGGTTCAAAAATTGAATAGTAATAAGTTACATCATTTAGGTATGTCCCCTAGTGCTTGTCCCTAATATACACAAGTAGTCCCACATACATATGTTCTTATAAACGTAAATCAGAATTGCGAAACATACCGCAACTATAAGAGCATAGTGTATCCTGTGATCCAATAGTGGAGGAAGTAGTTTATAAATAATATGATCATCTATTAACGAACTTCACCTATGGATCAGTTCCCATAATAAACTGTTATCTGGGAAAATAATTATATGAGTAATAATCGTACTAAAACCACACACAAATCTTAAAACAATCGTGGACAAAATAAGAAAATGGGTAGTGAGTGGTGCCTTCCGAGTAAGTTTCTGAAAAATACAGTATTCTTCAGTAATTTGGATATTTTCAGTATATATTCTTGTAGTAACATATGTACTTATGTTTAATCTATTATTTCTTCAACATGTAGCATAAGCGATTCGGTTCTAATTAGTTTAAACGATGAATTTAAAAGCGATGCCGCAACTATTGGTGCTACCACAACTATTGGGTCATCTACCCTATCAAAAAACGCACTTGTTGATTACTGGAAACAAACGCGCAGCGCATAATTGAGACAAAAAGCGAGACTCATCGCACCCGGCAACCCAGCTTGGCAATAAAAAAAAAGTTCTACATGCCCAAAAAACTTCGTACGCCAAACAGATCATTCACACATTCTAACATTCATACTCTTGCCAAAAGGGCAAACCGAAACCCGCTATCAGCTACCACACAAAACCGAGTGCCTATGCATTCCTAATAAAAATATGCGACACAAAACTTATACTCATCTGGATTATTCTGATGATGGTGCTTTGTCGGTGATGGTACGCACACTGAGCAGCACCAAGCGATACCATAGCACAACGCTATCCAACTGCAATCCTCTTCGCTCACATCAAGCAATCTTTTGTACGTGCATAACACACCGCTAGTCAGTGCGATACACCGAGTTAGCACTAACACTTGCACAACTTTCCTGGCTTTGCAAATTGGCAATTTTTGAGCGTGGATAAATTGGTCATTCCAACGCTAGAAACACTCACATTTTCATTAATACTTCATTATTACCGCGTGATAAAAACATCACTGAAAATTTTACTTTACTTTTCAGTAAATTTGCTTGGATAAATTACTTAAAATTCATCAATTTAACGGAGAGGTTTCAGAGCACGTATCATCAATCAGCCGTGCTGCCAACTTTCTACCAGAAAGAACCACAAAAATTATTAAAGAAATACGAACCGGTAAAATCTCCAACAATGAAAAAAGTGAACTGGAAAAATTAATAATAGGTCATGAACACATTTTCAATTTACCTGGAGAAAGTCTATCAACAAACAATTTTTATGCACAGAACATTAATTTAACAGACAACGTTCCTGTGTATATACCTAACTACAAAACGATTCACTCTAAAAACGAGGAAATCGAGAGAGAGGTACAATGCAATTGCCGAAATGCTTTAACTCTATGAGTGTACATGTATGGCCAACTTGGGCTCCTACTGGAAACAGCTGGAGTGACGAGCATCAGAATTGCAACTCTGCATTTTGCGTGCTGTTTGAATCGGGCACCAAACGTTGCGGTACACTCGCTACCATGCCTTGCGGAGTGTAATGTAACGCTTAGGCAACAGGCGTTCAGTTAAACACAGCTGAGTGTGTAACGGAACTTACCTGCGCGGGTCAATGATTTAATTTAGTTCTATTTGTTTATAGTTTACGGTGCCGTACGAAAGAGTTAGTATACGACATTAGATCAAATCGGCAGAGCCAAATATTTTAGTACTTTGGATTTGATGTCGGGATTCCATCAAATTCCATTAGACAACAACTCAAGGAAGTTTACGGCGTTTTCAACCAAGTATGGTCATTATCAGTTCAGACGATTGCCTTTCGGACTAAACATGAGCCCTAATAGCTTCCAAAAAATGATGAAGATCGCAATGGCCGGACTAACGCCTGAACGAGCTTTCATCTACATCGACGATATAGTCGTGATAGGATGCTCAGCTAAACATCACCTACATTTGAAAGAAGTTTTTAACAGGTTACAAAAATATGAACTTAAATTAAACTTAGAAAAATGTCAATTTTTTAAAACTGAAGTGACTTACCTAGGCCACACAATAACAGATAAAGGGATTTTACCTGACGAGTCAAAATTTGAAACAATAAAAAACCACCCTGTCCCAAAGAACGCAGACGAGGTGCGAAGGTTTGTTGCATGTTGCAATTACTATCGCAAATTTATTATAAATTTTGCGCAAATTGCTAACCCCTTGAATCAATTAATGAAAAAAAAATTAACTTTCGTGTGGACAGCGTCAAACTGCCTTTGACACATTAAGACATCAACTGATGTCACCTCACATTTTACAATACCCAGATTTTACAAAAAAAAATTACCCTGACAACTGACGCATCCGACATCGTATGTGGCGCAGATCTGTCACAAATTATCAACAACGAGGATAAAGCAATAGCATTTGCTAGCAGAATTTTAACCAAAGCAAAGAAAAACAAGCCAACAAAACTTTTTTTTATAGGGGAGGGGGGGAATGTTTGTAATGGTTTGTTTATGTACTAATATCTATTCAGATATATATAAATATATATATATATATATATATATATATATATATATATATATATATATATATATATATATATATATAAATATATATATATATATATATATATATATATATATATATATATATATATATATATATATATATATATATATATATATATATATATATATATATATATATATATGTATATATATATATATATATATATATATATATATATATATATATATATATATATATATATATATATATATATATATATATATATATATATATATATATATATATATATATATATATATATATATATATATATATATATATATATATATATATATATTAGGGTGGGGAATCGTTATCGTTATATGGAAAAAACGAAATTTTATAGCAGAAAGCCAGAACCAAGTTTTTTTGTTCTGTTTGGCGCCCCAAACAATCCTGAATTTATTGCAAGTCGATTGGTTTTGTCTCCGCTTAGCGCATTGCATTTTAAATTTATATGGAGATTTGTATGGAAAAACCAACTTTTTTGCATTTTCCATTCTAAAGAGCTCAAAATGGCTCAAACCATAGGTTTCATGACTTCAAACGGTAGGTTTTTTGATGCCTAACAACTTGGCCGAAGACACAAAAGAGCTAGGGTGAGCTAAAAAAAATACAAGAGCTGTTCAAAGTTGAGTGTGTCGAAATTAATGTTGCAAACCATTTTTTCTGCCAACACTGCCAGTGTACCGGCGTCAGTCAGATTTCCATCAGAAGTTGCCTCTAGAACACGTTGTAGATTCTATCTACGCCTAGAATATTGACCTAAAGTTGTTTACTTGATCCAGCTGAGTGTATAAACTCGTGACGACAGGTTACTTCTGATGGGAATCCTGCCGGTAGATTGGTAATGTTGGCAGAAAAGAAGATTTTCTGCATTTAAATCGACATACTCAACTTTGAACAGCTATAGCTCTTTTTATGGACATCCTAGCTCTTCAGTGTCTTTGGCAAAGTTGTTAGGCATCTAAAATACTATACTTAAACATAATGTAGTGCATTATTAGAGCATTATTGAGCTCTCTAGAAAGGTAAATGCAAAAAAGTAGGTTGACTGGATATTTTCAATGTGCTCCTTGAAAGTAAGATTCATATCATAAATTAGCCCTAAGTATTGAACTTGATCAGACCAATTTAAGACCACACCGTTCATCTTAATAACGTGGTTATTGGTGGGTTTGAGAAATGAAACTCTTGGCTTATGAGGAAAAATAATAAACTGTGTTTCAGAAGTATTAGGGGAAATCTTTCATTTCTGCAAGTATGAAGAAAATATATCTAAACTTTTTTTTAGCCGACTGCATATAACACGTAGATTTTTACCTTTTGCGGAAATGCTTGTATCATCACTAAACAGAGATTCCTCACAACCTGGTGGTAAATCAGGAAGATCAGAAGTAAAAATGTTGTATAAGATTGGGCCCAAGATACTCCCCTGAGGCACACCAGCTCTAACAGGCAATTTATTTGATTTACCATTTAGATAGTTAACCTGAAGAGTGCGGTCAATTGAATAACTTTGTATCATTTTTGTGAGGTAAAGCGGAAAACTGAAATTTGACATTTTAACTATTAAACCTTTATGCCGAACAATGTTACTGATTATCACATTGAAGCTTCATTTGCTCTATATTCTGTTCGCAGCAGCCTCATGAGCCCCGTAAGGGAGAGGTTCTCCTCTCGTGTGCGAGAGTATGCCTGCTATGAGTGAGGGCTAGAATGTTTTTATTTTCCGTTCTGCTTACATTCTCTTATTCTACGCCAAGTGCTTCTTTCGGCAAACCGAATAATTACAACTCACCCGTTTGTTCGCTACTACGTGAAGCTTGGTCGTTTCGAATGTCCGCCTGCAAGCCGAAGACTTCACGAAGAGTGCTAATTCCCACTCCCTGCGAATGCTCCCTATGAAGCGATAAACTCGAGTACGATGCGCTAGTGGCTGGCTGGAGCAAAGCCGTGTAAATGAAAGGCTATATCGCTTGCGCAATGTAGAGAATTGTAACCTTTGGAAAAGGTTCCACCGTATAGCAATGCCTAGGTGACAGTATAGCTATGCTATTCATTTAATATATGTGGTTAAATTTGCTAAAAGGCCGCCGAAATAGTGAGTCGTTACCACGTCGATCCAGACACCAGAGCAAAAAGAGTCGATGTGCCCTGATATGGGACCATTCACTATTACGGACGGCCAATCAGGAGTAAGTAGGTTTTCGAAAATCGAAGAAGTAGGGATGCTAGGCGACTCACTGTTTCAACTCTACTCAGCAATAACCCGAGACGACAACCTACGGTGGCGCCAAAAATCGACTCTGTTCGGCAGGCAGCGTGATCGGCAAATGCAGAGAGACTGGACACGACCGAAAGCGCGAGGTCTAGTGTGTGACGCATATCGGAGAGAACCCGATGGGGTTAAGGTTCCAGAAGGTTCCAACGGTTATAAAAGGAGGATCCCAACGTGGAATCAGGGAGATCGTTTTTAACCATAAAGGTATTTGGTCAAGTTCAAGTTTATTTATTTATTTATTTTTTTATTAGTTTATTTATCCATCTAACATAAAGTCTTAATGAATATGAATATATCACTATCGTCAACGTCATAATGTAAAACAAGCAGATCTTGCTACTCGACTGGAGAAATAACTGAAACGCTCACCAAATTCGAATAAATCTTCAGCAGAAGTAAATGCACGTATCATCGAAGACATAGGGGCATTAAATCCAAACGCTGTGCGATGAAACCATGTTTGGAGAAGAGTAGAAGTCCTTAAAGCACGCGATGGAACACGAAAATCAAGTAAAGATAGTAGTTTGGGATAATCTACTTCATTGTTCAGGAGCTTAGCGACAAATGTTGCCTGCTGAATCTTCCGTCGTCGAGCTAGGGTGTCAAGATTGATTAGCTTGCACCGATCACAGTATGGAGGCAAGTTCAGTGGGTCACGCCATGGCAGATTTCTCAAAGCAATTCGGACAAATCTCTTTTGCACTCTTTCAATTCGTAAACTCCAGATCAGTTGATGTGGAAGCCAAACTAGTGAAGCATTCTCTAAGATAGGTCGATGACTAGCAAAGGAGAGTTTCTTATCCATTGTCACACCCAAGTCATTCATCTCTTCAACCCTGTTGAGCGCGACTCCATCGATATGGTAGTTGAACATTATAGGCTGCGAGTTCCGATGAAATGTTATTACAGAGCATTTAGGGATGCTGACAATCAGCTTATTACGATGGCACTATTCTACAAACATATCTAGTAACTGCTGCAAACGGTGACAATCTTCTATGCACTTCACGGCGAAATATAGTTTTCAAAAAAAAGTTATACCAGACGAAGTTTCTTTCCTGGTTAGATTTGCAAGTGGTAAAAATAGTGCCAAGCCAGTTCGCGTGTGAAAGTGGTTCAGTGCCGCCAGTGCCGTCAGAGAGCCGGTAGCCTAGAATTCCGGCCACGACAACTGCCAACCAAAGGGGTCCCGGACCGCCTCACCCGCCCCCACGTGAAAGGAGCACCGAGATCAACGTGTCCTGCTTCAAAGGCTCAGCACCGCCGTCGCTGCGGCTTTTACTGCTGCCGCCGCAGACATCATCATCACCCTCGTGGTCATCATCACCGCCGTCACCACCACCTTCAGCGCCTGCCGTCTGCAGCCACCCGTAGAGACCAGTAAGTCGAACTGAATACAGTTTTGTAGTAGAGAACTAAATTAAATTAGTACCTAATATACTTTTTTTATTTCGGACGATTGCGATCACTTTCTGGCGTGCCCTAGTGCCTTTGCTTTTTACAGGTGGTGATCTTGTCCGAGCGAAGTGTTTCCAGTGAGTTTTCCCTAGCGCGTTTGCCGACCCAGGTCACAAAAAAAAAATTAGAGTCTCGTCCGACGGGGCAGACGATAAAATATAGGTATGAGCCGTTGCGGAACAGAGTGGTCTATAAACAATTTTTTTCGAGAAAAAGTTTTTCGCATAAACCGCATCTACCCAAAATACTGAACTTAGGACATGATGGAAGTTTAAAAAATCAAACTTTAAAGCTTATTTAAACCAAGTTAAAATTTCGTTCGTAACTGAATGACCATTTTGTTTCGGAACAGAGTGGTCTACGTACGTTGATCGATGTTATACCATCACGTGCAGGGGCGGATTAAGGCAATGACAACAAAAACAAGCAAAACAAGTTTAAGATACCTAATGTACATTAAAATAATTTACATCTGGTTTGGAACGGTTTTTGCAAATGACCAGAAGCCAATTTTAGAATATTCCATTATAAGCCCTCGGTTGCCCAAAAAAGTCCCAGAAAGTCGATTCTTGGCCAAAAATATTTTTTCGGGATAAACTAGTTCTCGACGTTTTAAGTATTTTTAAGACATTTGGCATCGAAAATAAAAAAGATTTTTGAATTAACGCTGTTTTTTTTAACAAATGCGTTTTTTTACGCGGATTTTCGATTTACCGCGGTTATTCTTACGCGATACCGCGCTAATTAAAAGAAAATTCACGGGTTTTCGAATTAACGCGGGTTTGAACCAAACACTTCTGAGTATTTATTGAGTAAAAGACTTCATAAAGAAAAAAACTCCGCCCTCCGAAAGATCAGAAATTACCGCCAAAGAGGACAATTTTAAATACTGGTCGTAGAGCGTCTCGGTTCCTTTTTCTAAAACCTTTCTTGGTAGGAACATTACGCGGATTTGTAAATCACGCGGTTTTTTTACACGGTTTTTTTTTTGAGGTGTTTCCCCCGCGTAAAAAAACTGACTGTAAACAAAAAACGAAAGGGGCGCCAAATTAAGTTTTCTCCTGCAGCTAAAATCAGTTTTCGTCCGCCCCTGATCACGTGTGACGTGTGACATGTAATAGGTAGCAGATGCAATGTAGTGCAATATATCACATGTGATTTATAACATGTTGCATATGATATAACACCATGTAACACGTAAAATGTGAAATAAGATGTGCCCCGTTTTTCGGAAAGATAAGATGTGCGAGGGCATGCGGAAAATTTTACGAACGTCCTTGCATAAGTTTTAGCGTAAGTTCGTTTATTTCGGAAATATTGAATTTATTTCTGAAAGACCATGAATTTTAAATTCGTTCACAACCATCCCCATATAAACGAACGATCTTTCAAAGTCTGAATCAATCAAGCAACGGTGTTTACTTCCATTGATTTCTTTTACTTCTTCCCCCGCACCTAAAAATTTTTGCTTCAGATCTCCTCTTCCACTCGGCGGGCTCATTGCTACGGCCAGTTGCATTCACTACGAATTTTAAACTAAGCTTCAACATGAACGCTCGTCAATTCCACTCCTTGCAGACGATGGCTTCGCTTCGGGAAGAGTGAAAGACAACGAGCAAAACGGAATAGCAGAGAACACGAACACTCTCTGCTTATAAACAGCATGCGGTGATTCAAAACGAAGGCATTGTTCGGTTCGCTCAAGAACAGATACAAAGAGAATTTTTTCCGAACTAGCTTGGCCAAGATGAGTGCTTATGAATCGTATGAGGCGAATATCAGCAACACTGATGCCAAATTCTGTCGAATGCCTTTCTATATCTAGAAGAGCAGCTCCAGTCGAATAGCCTTCAGATTTATTAGTTCGAATCATATTTGTATTTCTAAGTAACTGATGAGTGGTGGAATGCCCATGGCGAAAACCAAACTGCTCATTTGCAAAAATTGAGTTCTCATTAATACCTACGTGTTATCATTCTATTAAGAATTATTCTTTCAAAAAGTTTGCTAATAGAGGCAAGTAAACTAATTGGTCGATAACTTGATGCCTCAGCTGGATCCTTTTCGGGTTTTAAAATTGGAGTGACTTTGGCATTTTTCCATTTCGTAGGAAAATGTGCTAGTGCAAAGCATCTGTTAAAAATTTTTACCCCGAAATTTAAAGAGTTTTCGGGAAGTCTTTTGATGAGGATATAGAAAATTCCATCATCTCCTGGTGCTTTCATGTTTTTGAATTTTTTGAGAATAGTTCGCACCTCATTCAAGTTTGTTTCCAATACCTCTTCAGAAAGAAATTCTTGGGTGGTGATCTGATCATACTTTTGGTTCACTTCGTTTTCAATAGGACTTACTACGTTCAAATTGGAGTTATGAACAATCTCAAACTGCTGAACAAGCTTTTGAGATTTTTGTTCATTCGTTAGAAAAATGCAATCACCATCTTTAAGGATTGGAATGGGCTGCGAAGGTTTCTTGAGAACCTTCGAAAGCTTCCAGAAAGGTTTTAAATAAGGTTTTAGTTGTTCAACTTCTCTCATGAAATTCTCATTTCGCAAGAGAGTGAATCTATTTTTAATTTCCTTTTCTAATTCTTGGAAAATAATTTACAAAGCAGGATCACGAGATCTTTGGTATTGACGTCTCCGTATGATCTTCAAACGTATAAGAAGTTGAAGTTCAGTGTCAATAATTGGTGCAATAAATTTCACTCGTGCCTTAGGAACTGATAAATTCCGGGCATTGAGAATTAAGTTGAGCCAACAAAACTTAAAGAATTGTTAGCCAATGAGGCAATGAATTATTTTAAAGCATGTTTATATGGTAAGAAATTCACTGTAAGAACGGAGCATAGACCGTTAGTTTACCTTTTTGGGATGAAAAATTCCACATCTAAATTAACAAGAGTGCGTATCGACTTAGAAGAGTTCGATTATAACGTATATACAGGGTGTTCGGTAGGTCACTTAAAATCCTTTAAGGGGTGATAGAGGACTCTATTTGATGAAAAACCTAAATTAATCCACCTAGCGGTCAGACCAAGCCTTTCTCATTCGTAGATTCGATTCGTAGAAATAGATTTACACGAACACTTCATTTTAGAAAAAAATACCCATTGATAATATTTGCTGGATTTATTTATCACTCTAAAATAACAAATCATTGGTGGCAGTGAAACCATACCGAACATTTAAAAAATAATCTTCATATATGAACATAATAACATATATGAACATACATTAACACATGCGAATAACATGAAATAAATATGTTTCAAATATATGACGCGAAACTTTTTTTTTGATCGTGGTATAATCGCAACGTCACTGTACTCATATATAGGTTGGACTCGATTATAAATATATAGACTCGATATATCATTCGTTAAAATATAATTTTTGATTCAATTGTTTATAGTGAGATTTTTTTCTATATCGAATATTACTTGCTTTTCATAACTTTTGAACCACGTGTACAATCATAATAATTCGTCAGTTAACCCTTAACTTGCCCGTTCATCTGAAATCAGTATTGTTCAAATCGGTTGTGTAGTTTCTTAGATAATGAAGTTTCGTGATTTTCACATTTTGATTCATTACAGACCAAGTTAAAGTCCGATTACAGTAAAATTCAATAGGGTGTTATGAGATAGCTAGACCTTTCATTTGACACTAATTTTGTGAAAATCGGTTCAACATTCTCTGAGAAAAGTGAGTGAGTTTGAGTAGTCTTCGGAATATTTTTTCTTTCCATAGCTGGATTTCACATTTTTAAACACAACAGGCAAAGTAATAGTCCGATTGCAGAAAAAAACCAATGGGGTATAATGGGGCAACTGGACCTTCCATATGACACTGTTTTTATGAAAATCGGTCCAGCCATCTCTGAGAAACATGAGTGAGATTCGATAGTCTCCAGAATACGCTTCTGTCCAAAGCTTCTGAACAACAAGTCCAGTCTTTATAAAATTCAAAAGTTAATAGTTTTTTAGGTAGCCCGTTTATTCAAAACCAATTTTGTTCAAATCGGTTGTTTAGTTTCTGAGATAATGGAGTTTCATAATTTTTACATTTTGATACATAACAGATAAGATATTAATAAAATTCAATAGAGTCTTATGAGGCAACTAAAACTTTCATTTGCATTATTAGTTTCATGAAAATTTGTCTAGCCATCTCTGAGCAAATCGAGTGAGATTGGGAGAGCGTTACATACATACATACATACATACAAACATACATACATACATACATACATACATACATACATACATACATACATACATACATACATACATAAACACACACACACACATACAGAAAATGCTCAGCTCGTCGAACTAAGTCGATTGATATACGACATTCGACCCTTTGGAGCACTTTTATACCTTTGGTTTTTGCAGTGATTGCTACACCTTTCTAGGAGAAAGGCAACAATCAATAGAGTCTTATGGCGCAACTAGACCTTCCATATGATACTGATTTTATGAAAATTGGTTCAGCCGGCTCTGAGAAATATGAGTAAGAATAAATTGTCTCCAGAACACATTTCTTGCCATAACTTTCAAACCATATGTCCAATCTTTATAAAATTCGAATGTTAATGGGGTTTTAGGTAGCCAGTTAATTTGGAACCAATTTTGTTAAAATCGGTTGTGTAGTTCCTAAGATGATGAACTTTCGTTATTTCCACATTTTGATACATATCATATAAACTAAAAATCTGATAACAATATAATTTAATAGGGTTTTATGGGGCAACTAGACCTTTCATTGGAATATAATTTTTTGAAAATCGATCCAGTCATCTCTGAGAAAATCGAGTGAGGTTGAAAATTTGCACATACAGAAAATGCTCAGCTCATGGAATTGAGTCGAGTGATATATGCCATTCGACCGTTTGGAGCACCTTTATACCTTCGGTTTTGCCAGTGATAGTTATACCTTCCTTGAAGAAAAGCAAGAATTAGTGAATGATATAAACTCATCGGAAAACATTTATATTTATAACTTTTGGACCACATGTTTATTCATTGTTAAAATCATCGATGGTTTTGAAGACAGCATGTTCATTTGATACCTGTTTTGTTCCAATCGGTTGAGTAGTTTCTGAGATAATGAAATTTCGTGATTTTAACATTTCGTTACATAAAAGACAACGTTACAGTCCGATTACAATAAAATTTAATAAGGTATTATGAGACAACTAGACCTTTCATTTGCAACTTATTTCATAAAAATCGGTCCAGCCATCTCTGAGAAAAGTGGGTGAGCTCAAGTAGTCTAAGGATAATGTTTCTTTTCATAGCCTGAATTCACATTATTATACATAACGAACAAAGTTAAAGTCCAATTACAATAAAATTCAATAGAGTCTTATGGGGCAACTAGACCTTCATATGACACTAATTTTGTGAAAATCGGTCTTGCCATCTCTGAGAAAAGTGAGTGAGATTAAACAGTCTTCGAAACACATTTCTTTGCATAACTTTTGAACTACATATTCAAACACTGAAAAGTTAATTCACAATTGGTCCAAAAAACAAGCCCGTTCTTTTGATACCAATTGTTCAAATCGGTTGTGTAGTTACTGAGATATTGAAGTTTTGCGATTTTCACATTTTGATACATAACCTCGAAACTAAAAATCCGATTACGATAAAATTCAATAGGGTTCTATGGGGCAACTGGACCTTTCATTTGCAATTAGTTAAATGAAAATCAGTCCAGCCATCTCTGAGAAAATCGAGTGAGATTGGGAGACCGTTACATACATACACACACACACACACATACAGAAAATGCTCAGCTCGTCGAACTAAGTCGATTGATATACGAGATTCGACCCTCTGGTGCACTTTTATACCTTTGGTTTTTCCAGTGATTGCTATACCTTTCTAGGAGAAAGGCAAAAGATCCTAGAAAATTTCGTAATCAATAGTGTCTTGAAAACGTCCAACTAGAGAAAATAAGAAGCACTTAGAAAGGAACAAATGTGAAATCAAATGTTTCTTGAGAACTAAACTGCAATTTTCTCTCTGAAATGTGTGATAAACATGGGTTTTGTTGTTAACCAAATTAAACATTGAAGTCTACTCTACTTCAATGTTTAATTTGGTTAACAACAAAACCTATGTTTATCACACATTTCAGAGAGAAAATTGCAGTTTAGTTCTTAAAAAAAACATTTGATTTCACATTTGTTCCTTTCTAAGTGCTCCTTTTTTTCTCTAGTTTGACGTTTTTAAGACACTATTGATTACGAAATTTTCTCAGCTTCCCAAAAAAACCAGCAGAATTGAGCTAGCTATTATACTTCTTGTGCTAGATCTCGTTGATGGCAAACATAACTGAAAACTGAAAAAGCGAATAACTTTGCAGTAGTTGAATTTTGACCATATGCGTAGAAGGATTTTGAAGTTGAATACATCTCACAGGAAGTTTGGCTACATAGGGATGTGAAATATAAAAAAGAGAAAAATATGTCCAATTTCAAATGCTAAAAAATCGGTTAGTATTCGATGGATTTCCTTTGTTCCTGCAGCAATAGATTGGAAAATCTTCTAAGATTCTTCCCAAATGAAGATAATTGTAATTTTATTATTCAAACTATTGTACTATTGAAAATAGTCAAGCCTTGTCAAAACGAAAAATTCGACCTCTGATTGGTCGTTATATGATTGGGCCAGTTGATGCAGGGACAGCGGATATCAATGGCAATGAATAGCGGCCACAACTGTGGCATGGTTACGGTTAGCGCAGCAGTTGCAGCGGGTATATCTGGCCATGAAGCATTAATGCAATAATTGAATGAAAATTGCAGTTACAGCAAATGGCCTTTTTCAAGGCTACTAAAAGCAACTGAGGTTTGATGCTACTGCAAATGCACAGCAGTGTGATGTTTATATACGAAACAAATCCGAGTTCAAAATGATTGACACGCAAGCAGCCGGGTTATCTTTCTTGTTAAAGTATTCTACTTCAACCCTGCGGTCGTGGCTTTGCACACAACCTTCCTGTGATTTTTTTCATCAAATAGGGTCCTCTATCACCCCTTAAAGGATTTTAAGTGAGCAACCTAACACCCTGTATTAAAGGTAAGGAAAATGTAACAGCTGACGCACTATCGCGTATAGTCACTACATCGGATGAATTAAAAAGTAAAAATATATTTTTAGTCAACTATAGGTCAATGACAAGGAATAGTAATATAAATATTTATTAACAAGCGCAATAATGAAGAAACAATAGATACCATGAAACGGGGTGAAATTGATCAATTTTTATAACAATTTCCAATTAACTAGCTTCATGTACATTTTTCCCGAAATAGTATCATTTTAAAACAAGTACTGGTATTAGCTCCAGTAAACCTCTATGGCTATTGGTGAAATTTGTATAGTCTACTTCATGAAATAAATTCGCTAATTCTATAAGGTACTATGAGGTAAATTGGGGTGAAATTGATCACCATTGAAATCCATACATTCTTTTGGCAATGTGCTTTTTTTCGATATGCTAAAGATAAATGATGATTTCTGTACTGAAAAATATCCTTTACAGCTAGTTTGGAAACGAAAATAACGATATTTCAGGATAAAATTGGTTTATTTTGGTTCACGAGCTGCTCGTTGCTAAATTTGCCCTCATTTGATCGTCCTTAGACCGATTTCAATTCGGTTTGTTGCAAAAGCTCAAAACAAGCTCTGAAATTAAAATTTTTGTGGTTTCCTGCGAATTCGTCAGTATTTCTTGAATGGTATGGAATGATCATTGTTGAAAATTACATTTTTTGAGCTTTTATCAAACTTTACTCATTTCTACAAATTTAACGTAATTAACCCTCAACTAAGATTATTTTAAGTGAATTCAATACTTTTTTTTGTTATTTGGAAACTTGTTTGATCAAATTTGATTGAGTTTTGACTGAGTTAGAAGAATTTTTCGAAAATATGAAAAATTACACCGGGCATGCAAGGGTTAACTTTTACAGGTATGTGAATCATGCAAAAGTTGCGTTCAAGGACACGTTAACATTGCCTAGTGTTGTAAGAGCAATATCTTTTGATTAGTATTTTTTATCACGAATTTTCAGGTGATCAATTTCACCCCACTGATCAATTTCACCCCATTCCACGGTACAAAAGAAAATAAAGAGCCTGATTAACTCTTATGCTACGAAAAAAATAATGCTACGGAAATAAGAAATTAATGAAACTGTCGACAGCCGTAGAGAAACATGTAATTAAATTCATGATTTCAAAAAGAAACAAAACCCTTCATGCATTAGTGCACCAAGAGGTTAGAAATAGAAGTCAGGCATTAGAGCTTGCTCTTCCAGAAATCGAAAACAAATTAAAAGGAATATGCGCAAATAAAGTAGCAATATTGGAAGACGATATAATTTTTAAACTGGCACCAGTCAATCTATTTAAAAAGATTGCAAATGAAACATTGAAAAAACCAAAAATAATTATTGACAAAGAACCAATCTACATAAAAAATAGTAGGAGGGTGGTATTCAAGACACGACCGCATAGTTGACGTAGGACTACAATAATTTTATATTTCTATTTTGAAGCTATGTTTGATTTAGGTCGTCAGCCCAAATTCATCAAGCGATACCTCAAACGACTTGGAACTAAAACTAGTTCATTTGTGGCCATTTCTACTGTTAAGGTCGTCTTTGACCACTTAAAAAGTCAAAAAAGTCATTAAAAAAGAACCGTTCATTTTTGGCATGGTTCGATTTTGGCAACAGAAAATATTCTGGCGTGTTGCCAAAATCGAACGGGGTCTGTATTTTGATTATTTCTTTGTAGCACTCTATCTTAGAAGAAAAAATATTCTCTTTAACATTCACAATGATCCAGAAACCAAATTTAGGGGGAAATTTGGGTCTAGAGCTCTATAGCAATGTTATAGAGACAATTTTTTTTACAAAGTTAAATTATTGAAGCTATAAAATTGTAGAACAAGGTTTTCTAACTACAAAAAAAAGTTAGATACTTGATAGCATCGAAAATTTTGATCACCGTAATTTTTGATTCTTTTTCAATAAGCGCTTTATCATATGTAACAACTTTGTAGAAGAAAGTTTTTCCTTAAAATATTGCTATAGAGCTCTAGACCCAAATATCCCCCTAAATTTGGTTTCTGGACCATTGACGAATACCTTTCATTCTAATACACCGAATTTTGTTTATTACGCGGAAAGGCAACCTTCTATAAAATATTTAATTGTGTACGATTTAGTAGAAATTGAACTACTTCCTTCTATATTTATTTGTCTTGTTGAAGTTGGCTCACTCACCGATCACAAAGCGGCAAAGATGTCACATCAATTTTTTTCCTGCAGTTACAAGCCCTTGGAAAAAATATAGATAACGAATTACAGTTTTAGTAGAAAATGTATATTCACAGAAAATTTGAAATTGACATAGAATTTTATGAACATTTTAACATTCAATTCAGGTCAATTTAAACATTTTATCAGTATACAGAATCAATTAGAAAAAATTTGATCAGTTTCAAGATACCAAAGCACAACGAAGATACCATATTTGAAGGTTGTATGTCTGTTATTTTCGAAAATAAACTGTGATGCACAACAATAACCTCAGCAATTAATGTTTGCATAGCGTTGTTCAATTACAAGTAAGGTTATGGAAAGTAATATTTTCTTGCAAATGCAAATTCAAAAAAAATTTCAATTGAAAAATACAAATACTAATGCCGGAACTCTAATATCAAGATGAAATGAATTTGGTTTTCCTCTATACCGCCACCGCGGGATTCAACTAGTATTGTCATATTGGACTAAATTCATTTAGCTAGTAAAATATAATCATCAGTACAGCTCCTTTAACTACCAATTCAAAGAACTGTACGGAGCATTTTGGTTTTCTATTGTTTTATAAATACCCTATATTCAGTTATTTAAATAAATCTGGAAAAAAGCAGAATGTAGAGTTCAAAAATAAACAACGCATTTTGTTGTCCCCGGCGGCGCAGCTTAATTTGCGGCACCCGAAAAATCTAATTGAATTCTGAAATTTGCTGCTATACGAAACAAGAAGAAGAATTCAAACGGCAATCCGATTGTGTTCCACGCCCCACTGTGCGTCAACAGCGGCAATGTAGTTTTCACTTGGCTTGGCTGCACACAAATGAATATCGAGGTCTACTGCACTGATAGACGACGAGTGACCAGCGCTCTATTCATACAATGCTCGGTGCAGTACTGTTGCCTGTTCCAGCATGTTTTCCTTCAAGACATCAGTTTTATAAACATTAACATATTTATTAACAGCAGAACGTAATACTATCTGATAGTGAAGGTGGTTACGAACTCTCCGAAAAAGCTTCACCTTCAAGACATCAAAATAGTCTAGGCTCATGGAAGCTAACATTAGTTGACCTATTGGGACGGGGAGATTCTGTCAATTTTTTTTTGCCACTGCTATACAGGATATCACAGCAGGCAGTTGGTGTCTATTCATGAAGTCTGTGTCAGGCGTGCTCGCATATGATTGGTACATTGTTGGTGAAAATTCGACCTTGAAACTTTTATTCAATTTTCACTGTTTGACAATGAAGTGATAATGAAAATTGAAGAATCACAAAATTGTCCATCATTTTACCAATCCAACGACATATTGATTATTGTGATCCATCTTGTTGTTACATCAGTATAGCCGTTTGAAATCTTTCATTCCGACGTTACATCTTGGTTTTAGTTTTCGCGGAATGTATCTCGATATAGTGCGGTTAGACGTAGTCCTACGTCAAAATACGGAAGATATTCAAACCATTTATACAACCATCATAATACACCAATATAGGTCATATAGGACAACATTGCTCTGGTACCACAGAATCCGAGAAAAGTATAGATGGAAAATGAAACAATCAGACTTTTTTTTCTTCACATATCATTTATTTGACACGGCACAAATACAATTTAATGTTCAACGGTGCCAATTATATCTAATGACTTAAAATCTTAAAGCAAATTTTTTATCCTCGCTGCCGACTACGAGCTGAAATTAAGTCTATCCTAAAACTAGCATGTATTTTTCAATCCGTGTTTAGTAGTTAAATGGTCGTCTGATGATCGTCGAATGGCCATAAATATGCAATATGTATGGATTTGTTCTGCTGAGCCACGATGTTATGAGCTGGGCCAGGGGTTTGTAATCCTCGGGTCCTGTAGGTATTGTGCGGGGTCTAGTTGCTGGTTATGGTTCATTGTTGTTGTTCGTTGGTGTTCAAGTAGCCATATAGTGTGTGCCGCTGACCCAAGATATCCCGGAAGGCCTCGGGTTCTCAGGTCCTGGCGGATCCGTGTAGGGTTCAGTTGCTGATTCCAAAAACGAGGTCTACGACGTGTTCTTGCCGTTTTGTTGAATATGGGTGGAAAGGAATGGGACTAGACTGGAGCATGGATGGATTTCAGGAAAATGTATATAAGAGACATGTAGGGAAGGTCACGACTCGCCAAGACATCACGAACAGGACAGCTGGTCCTCTACCCTCGGCCCGGAGGGAAGTTATAAATTTAGACCTAGCGTTACGGTGTACAGGGCATGACCAAACAACGTGCTCTATGTCGTGACAACCTTGACCACAGGCACAGATATCACCTTCCCCGAGCCCAATACGACGGAGATGCGCATCAAATCTATAGTGATTGGACATAAGCCGAGACATCACGCAAATGAAATCTCCACCTGCATCCATGATCCACAGGCTCGTCGATACCTTGGGGATAATGGAATGAATCCACCTTCCCAGTTTCCCTCTGGTCCAGTATTTTGCCAACTGATGATCGTATTCTGACGTACAAGTGCAAAAAATTCATTAAAAGCAATTGGTCTTTCATAAATTTTACCGTGTGTTGCGCCCACCTTAGCCAAAGAGTCCGCTTTCTCATTGCACGGTATCGAGCAGTGAGAAGGGACCCACACTAAGGTAATCTGAGAAGATTTTTCGAATCTCAAAAATGTTCAAATGCTCCCGTATTTTCCCCAGAAAATACCGAGAGTGCTTAACATCTTTCATCGATCGGAGAGCCCGTGGGCATTTTTTCGATAATCCCTAGGGTGTACTGAATTGCAGCTAATTCTGCAACGAAAACAGAAGCAGGATTATCGAGCTTACGGGAGACGGTTAAATTGTTATTGAAGATACCGAAGCCAGTGGACCCCTCGAGAAGTGATCCGTCAGTGTAGAACATATTGTCGCAGTTGATGTTACGATATTTATAGAAAAAAAATGGGGAAATCTTCTGCACGCGTAAATGATCCGGAATTCCACGAGTTTCTTCCATCATGGATGTATCGAAAACACAGTAGAATCAGAAGTATTTAATAAGTTGACACGATTTAGAATATTCGAAGAAGGGTTAATATTCTGGGACATGTGATTGAAATACAATGTCATAAAACGGGTTTGAGAATGGAGTTCGATTAACCTTTCAAAATTTCCAATCACAGGACGGTTCAAGATTTCACATTTGATAAGAATATGAGAAAACAGGCTCCAGAAGCGGGTTTTCAATGGTAGAACTCCAGCTAAGACCTCCAGACTCATCGTATGGGTCGACTGCATGCAACCTAAGGCGATACGCAAACAACGTATTCGCTCCAATTTGACCAAATGTGTGTTTGCTGCGGAGCGGAAGCAGAAACACCCGTACTCAATTATAGACAATATCGTTGTTTGGTAAAGCCCTATCAGGTCTCCTTGGTGGGCTCCCCACCATGATCCGGTTATTGTACGAAGAATATTCACTCTTTGCTGACATTTTTTCATCAGATACCTAATGTGACAATCCCAGGTGCCTTCAGAGTCGAACCAGACACCAAGATACTCGTGTACCAAACCTGAGAAATCGTTTTACCCATTAATTGTGGCTGGAGCTGAGCAGGTTCATGCTCCCTAGAAAAAACTACTTTCTCAGTCTTCTCCGGAGAGAATTTCGATACCTAGCTGTAAAGCCCAAGCAGACAAATTGTCCATAGTATCTTGCAATGGTCCTTCCAAATCGGCAGCTTTGGCTCCTGTAACAGAGACCACGCTGTCGTCTGCAAGTTGTCTTATCGTGCATGAATTTGTCAGACATTCGTCGATGTCATTCACATAAAAATTGTAAAGAAGGGGGCTTAAACATGGGCCCTGGGGAAGACCCGTGTAGCTAATGCGAAAAGTTGCCAAATCGCCATGCGTAAAATGCATATGCTTTTCGGACAACAAATTATGCAAAAAATTGTTTAAAATTGGTAAAAATCCTTGTCGGTGAAGTTTACAATGACAATTGAAACGGAATCAAAAGCACCCTTAACGACCAAGAACGCTTACGCCATTTGTTCTTTGTGAGCATACGCCAGCTGAATATTTGTTGAAAGCAACGCAAGACAATCATTCGTCCCTTTGGTACGGCGGAAGCCAAACTGAGTATCTGATAGTAGGCTATTCGATTCGACCCAATGGTCTATGCGACGGAGTATCATATTTTCCATCAATTTCCGGATACAGGATGGCATTGCAATCGGCCTATAAAAGTTGTGGTCAGAAGCTGGTTTTCCCGGTTTTTGGATGGCGATCACCTTCACCTGCCTCCAATCCTGCGGTACAATATTTTGCTCCAGGAACTCATTGAACAAGTTCAACAAGCGCCTCTTTGCATTGCCGGGTAGATTCTTCAACAAGTTGAATTTGATTCTATCTAATCCAGTTGCGTTATTGTTACAGAACAGGAGGGCAACTGAAAATTCTGCCATCGTAAAAGGTGATTCTATCGCGTCGTGGCCCGGGGACGAATCGCGAACAAAGTTTTGCGCAGGAACAGAGCCCGGACACACTTTCCTGGCAAAATATCCACCTACTTGAAGACTCTTCGCTTTCGTTGACCTTTACGCGATTCCGCATTCTTCGGGCTGTGTTCCAAAGAGTGCTCATCGATGTCTCTCTCGACGTCTCGTTTACGGACCGACGCCAGCAACTGCGTTTCTTTGCTATAGCCAAGCTTTTAAACTTGGTATCAAGCTCCGAATAACGTTTGAATTCGTCGGCCTTGTCTGTATCCCAGAAGGTCAGATACGCGTCGGATCTTTGCGTGTAGACATCGGAGCACTCTTTGTCCCACCACGGAGTGGGGAGCGGCTCTTTGATCGTTACGCCGGGATATTTCATCGTTTGGGCTTGTAACGCGGCGTCGAGAATCAAGCCTGCGAGGAGGTTGTATTCTTCAAGTGGTGGATAATGTTGAATCGAATCGACAGCTTCTGAAACCATTTCCTCGTATAACTTCCAATCAATATTCCGTGTGAGGTCATACGGAATATCAATTGGTCGCGTGCGAGTGAACCTGCTAGTAATTGAAATTAGAATAGGCAAATAGTCGCTACCGTGAGGATCAAGGATTAACTCCCATGTGCAATCCAACCGTAACGACGTCGAACAGAGGGATAGATTCAAAGCACTTGGACGTGGACGTTTCGGAATACGTGTCATTTCACCGTTGTTTAAAATTGTCATGTCGAAGTCATCGCACAGGTTATAGGTCAATGGGGGTGGTTATCATTGTAAGGGGATCCCCAAGCCACGCCATGAGAGTTGGAGTCTCCCAAAATCAAACGTGGCGAGGGAGGAAGTTCTATTAAATCAAAGAGCAGCCGTTGGCCAACCTGTGCTGTGGGAGGAATATATATTGAGGCAATACAAAGCTCTTTTCCTTGTATTGTCATTTGACATGCGACAACTTCGATGCCTGGAATCGAGGGGAGGTTAATACGATAGAAAGAGTTTTTGATCCCTAGAAGTACTTCTCCATATGGGGTGTCTCGATCAAGGCGAATAATATTAAAATCATGGAAGTTAAGATCAATAATTGAAATGTACCAAGTTTCACAAAGGGAAAATGCATCGCATCTGTTTTTTTATCAAAACTTTAAATGAGTCGTTTTTTTTTTTCAAAATACTTCTACAATTCCACTGTAAGACCGAGATAGAATCCTTCATATAAGCAGATGAGTTAGGCATCGAAGGATCCAATCGCTACAAGGAGGGGCCATTGGGCAGTCAACTGCTTCAAAAATGTTCTAACTTTTGGGAGAAATGTGAGGAAAATTTTAATTGGATTGGGTACATTGAAAGTTTCATAAATCCAGTCCACAATGTCAGAAAAATTCACCAGTCCAGCATTTGATTTATCAACTGGATGTGCAAAAGGAACAACTGGGGTTTTAGATGTTCCTGGCAGTGCTGGTAACTCCTTCTGGGACTTACAATTTGCAAGCCCAGGAGGAGTTTGTTTCGGTTTTTCCGCAGCACTTTTAGATTTGTTCGTATTATTCATTGGGAAGTTTAGGAGAAGAAATATTTTTCCTCTTTCTAGATTCCCCAGGATTGGCGTAAGTCGTTTCTGCTGGTGGATCGTCAGAGTCCGTTTCATCCGGAGACAGCAGGTCAAAGGGGTTCGATGTTATGGTAGAAGTGGTCACGGTCTCCTTAAGAATCTCAGCGTAAGAGCGCTTTGAGCGTTCCTTAAGAGACCGTTTGATTTTATCTCTGCGTTGCATGTACACCGGGCATGTGGAAAGTTCATGCAGATTTCCCCGCAGTGAATACACTTTTCAGCGTTTACACTGTAAGAGTTTTCCGCATGAGTCTCCCCAAACTTGCCACAACGTGCCTTATTGCAGCAGTAGGCAGTTGTATGACCTAACTGCTTGCAATTGGTGCAATTCATAACACGGGGTACATACAAACGCACAGGCAGACGAACCCGGTTAATTGAGACGTGGCTAGGGAGAGCAGATCCGGCAAACGTAACGCGAAACGAGTCTGATGGAGTGTATACTTTTTTACCGCTGACGAGCGACATGGACCGTAATTGCTTACAGTCCAATGTCTTCGCCTCAGTAGTGGAGTTCTTGAAGCAGCCGGTGCCGCTTCCCAGAATACACTCGACAGACAAATTCGAATCGGTTATTACACCGTCGATCTCCACGTCTCGTGCGGGTACATACACGCAATACTCGCGTGTAAAGAGCTCGGAACAAGCTATATCGTTGGCCTGATCCAGATCATTGACCACGACATGAAGCTTGTTTGGTCTGACTTTAGAAATTTCAGTCACGGCCTTGTACCGTGACGTCAGATCTTTTGCGATTTGTAATGTATTCAGCGATTTTCCTCCTGGTTTGGGCCTCATGTAAAGGACCGTCTGGGTGAAGCCTGAGACGAGGATTGACTTAAGCATGGACAGAGGGGGAGTGAACAGGAGGGACAGGGTCGGATGGGTTTGGAAACGGGGGATCGGGGGCTAAGGGATCCAAATCCATTGCGCTCAAACTAGCGCAACAGTACAGTGGCAAAGAAACACGTACCTCTTCTTTTTTGTTGACTTCAATAGCACAATCACCGAGTCTTTCGGTGCTGGAACGGGCAGTTTTGCAGCGACACAGCTATAGCACAATAGCAGGATGACCTTCACTGCGGATTACCAGTCTATCTTCACCCGCACTTCGCACTCTTTGAAACGCGACCGAGTAAGCAATGCTTTTTTCGACTTCTTCTATACAGTAGCGATTTTATAGCGAGACAACCACTAAATGCGTCTGTTGTTGCCGAGCGTTCGGAATGGAATGATAAATACACACTTTAAAAACTCTAAATTAATCTTCGGAAGACTGTCCAATCTACCACAAGATTTACTCGAGACTAACAACGGAACAATCTACAACTTCGATTCCTACAAGAACGAACTACACTACAAACTCAAAACATCCCACCAATTAGCAAGACAAAAATTATATTGGTAAAAAGAAAAACGTGAAGAAAACTTCGATACAACTGTAAACCCGATCCAACTAGCGAAAAACGACTAAGTATATGTGAAAAACGAAGCAAGAACGAAATTAGAAGCATACTATTTGGAACCATACACAGTAACCCCAAAAGAAGAGCCAAATTGCAAAATAACAAACATAACCACAGGGAAAACAGTGACAGTCCATATGAGTAGAATAATAAAAGCCTTAATAACAATTGCCATACACAAATCATCACGTAACTTCAATATAAGCACTATTTATTACACACAAAAATACCTATTGTATAGAAATATAATTTTGAAAAAAAGAAGAAAAAAAAGTGAATATTCGAACAAGTGTAAATTCAGTCAACCATTGTAACAACATCAAACACGAAGAACAATATCAAAACTCTGTGAGAAACAACTGGAGGCATCACTGATATGTGCATACCCGTGTGTTCGTGAATTTATAATCGTTTTATACGTGTTAAACAGTTCGGTACTACTCAGTGCTTTGTGTTAAATACCGCTCGTCACAAGTTTTAAAAACGTATTCGGGCCAACGAAAGTGATCAAAAATCGCTAATAGAGATTCGATAGCTCCAGCATATCGCTATTGTTTTCATCGCTTGCGCCCGCACTATTCATACAAGTTGTCTCACGTCAGCGCACAATTTATTCCGACCAGTTTTCTCCGTGTCGCTCACAGCGACGCCCGGTGGCGGGTTTCAGAATTCACTCAGAAATATATATTGCAAATAGATAATTGGATTTTTTGGTGATTAGCGGGATTCTTGCTTGATTTGCGGTCGATTTATCAACACAGCGACAGAAGATAATCAAGGCGTGTAAATGCTGTCAGAAAGTGGTGTTCGAGAACGATCGCGTTGTTTGTCGAGGTTTCTGTGGAGAGTCTTTTCATGCTATTTGCGTACAAGCCGATTTCCCTCTAAGTGTCCTTCGATCTAACGAAAAGAACATTTACTGGATGTGCGATGATTGCTCCACGCTGTTCTTTAATTGCCAATTCCGAAGCAACTTATGCCGCGACGACAACAAAAAGGCCGGTGCATAGGAATCAGTTAAAATAATTCAAAATGACATTGCGAAGCTTAGCTCTACAGTGGTCACCATAGCTGCCTGCTTTGTAAGCTCTCAGGACACAGCCCCATTTTCGTGTGAGGCCTCGCCCCTCTGGTGAAATTAGTTCCTCACTCCCCTGCTTCATTAGTATCCATAAACGCTGAGTTGGAACACGATCTCGATGTTGCACCCGCTACCGTGTTTTACGACTTTCGCATTGCGAACCACCACAGTATCGCCGAGTTTTTCTCCGAGGTTAATTAGATTCTGTCAACGCCGAAGACGCCGCTCAAACTCTCTCCAATGTTGTGAGCTACGCAATTGACAGATACGTTCCGGAAAAAGCATTCATTTTGCGCCTCGGTATCCATGACGAACGAGAGAACTTCGGCTGTTGAAAACCAAGAAGAGAACCGTCTTAAAATAATTCATCAAGCACCGTACGCTACCATTTAAAGGTCGATATGCGGAAATTAACCACAAGTACAAACGTGTGGCGAAGTTATGCTTTGTTTGATATCATCACGAACTACAAAGAAAGCTTAAGTCTCATCCCAAGCAGTTTTAGAAATTCGTTAATCAACAGCGACACGAGGGCGGCATACCCTCCTCAATGGTATTCAACGGTAAGGTCGCATCCACCCCGCAGGACATATGTCAGCTTTTTTCCGAGAAATTCGCCAGCGTGTTCGCCCAGGATTTACTAAGTTTATCACATTGTACTCGTTACTGGTAACACCCCACTGTCCGGCCATATTTTGAACACGATGGACGTTGATGCGGTGATGTTTTCCAGGGCCTGCAATAAGCTCAAATCATCCATCAACCCGGGACCCGACGGGATTCCTTCGGCATTTTTAAAAACTCATATTGAAAACCTGATTCCTCCGCTGCTACATGTCTTCAATTTATCTCTCGCTTTCGGTATTTTTCCGTCGTGTTGGAGGTCAGCGTACGTGTTTCCAGTTCACAAAAAAGGTAACAAACGTGATGTGAGCAATTATCCAGGTGACCTCGCTCTGTGCTGTTGCCAAACTATTCGAGCTCGTCATAACAGAGCCGCTGCTTGCTCACTGTAATTCTTTTATAAGTAATGACCAACATGGCTTCACAACTGGTCGCTCCACTATCACTAATCTGCTGTGTCTCACCTCGTATATCACTAACAGTATGTCGAAACGTGCTCAGATCTTCACTGACTTGACAGCTGCCTTCGATGAACTAAACCACCGCATAGCCATCGCAAAGCTTGACAAGCTTGAGATTACTGGGAATCTCTTACAATGGTTCCAGTCGTATCTCACTGTCCGCCGTTTAACTGTTGCCATTAAGGATTGCCATTCTCCCTACTTTGATGCTACGCCTGGAATACCGCAGGAAAGCCACTTAGGACCGCTGATCTTCCTGCTTTATTTTAACGACGTGAATCTTGTCATCAAAGAATCAAGTATGGATGTAAATCTTCCAAAATGCTCAGTTATCTCGTTTTCGCGGAAAAGAAAGACTATTAACTTCAAGTACGCCTTGCTAGGGACAGAAATCAATCGTGTTAGCCAAATCAAGGACCTGGGAGTAATTTTGGATACCCAACTTACCCACATTTCGAATGCTATCGATAAGGCCTCTAGAGTACTGGGATTCATCGTCAGGACTGCCAAAGAATTCACGGATGTCTACTGCCTTAAATCATTGTATTGCGCATCATCTCGCTCCATATTAGAGTACTGTTCGGTTGTTTGGACCCCTCATTACAGCAACGGCGTTTAGAGAATAGAATCAGTTAAGCGTGTCGTATACCAACTCTTTTGTATGAAACCGTAAACCATAAACAAACAAATTTCGATTCAAACCACTGACCCGCGCAAGTAAGTTCCGTTACTTACTGAAAGCCTTATGACTAAGCGTTACAGCACACTCGCTACCATGCCTTGCTGAGTGTACCGCAACACTTGGTGCCTGATTCATACAGCACGCAAAATGCAGCGTTGCAATTTTAATGCTCGTCACTCCAGCTGTTACCAGTAGGGGCCCAAGTTGGCCACACATGTAAAATAGAATTAAATATTTTGGCAATTACATTTGCCTATAAAAGCGAATGGTATTTAATAAAGAGGATCAATTAATCAACTAGCATTCCGCAGCGACTGGTCTACTCCAGTTCGTCTCACCGGAATAGCTTCGAACGTAAAGATTAACCAGATTTATCATTGCGAACGGATTGACTTTCGTCAACTCCGTCACCGCTAACAAAAGAATCCTCCCAATGTTCCGTCGGTGGTTTAAAAAGTTTATTTAAAGTCTATTAATTTTTTGAAAGCTTAGTAAATTTATTGAAAGCGTCGGTTCATGAGGTTTGCTCTCCGGAAACTGCCCTGGTTGGATCACTTTCGATTACCAAGCTACGAAAGTCACTGCTTATTAATACGTTTAGAGCCTCTGTCTGTCCGTAGAGATACGGCCAGAGCATTATTTACCACTGACCTTTTGCAAGGACGCATTGATTGTCCTGTTTTCTAGAGCAAATGAATATTAACGTACAACCTCGTGCCCTGGGGAACAACTCGATGCTACGACTGCCTGTCCAACGCATCAACTATAGCATGTTTGGCGTAATGACTGGTCTACAAAGATTATTTAACAGAGTATCTGCACTGTTTGACTTTCATTTGTCTCGGACGCTTTGATAAGAAACGAAACTCATCATAATACGATGTTATTAACCTTCACAGCAAGTAAAACGGACGAATGCGAATCGGGGGCGTTCAAAAAGCATTTGAACTTACAAGCAATGGATATTGATAGCGTGCGGAGTGAATTTGCGAACGTTATATGGGACGATATTTTCATATCACTGGAAGAATTTCAACTCAACGCGGAATTTTATCAACCACGAGCGGCAAGTATGCGTAACTTTTTACAATCATTAGACGTTTTGAACATTGATTGGCACGAGGTGGCCGTCGAATATGCAACTGACTATAACTCATTGCTGTTTTATTTCACTGTTTCAGATACATTTTCTCGTCACGCTCCAATTGTGACTAAGCAACGAGGATTTTTTCATAAATATCCTGAATGGTTCACGCCTGCGCTTGTTAAACTAATGAAAGAAAAAAAAAGTGCTTTGAAACGCATGCGTCGCTCATCGTCTCATGAAAATGTATCGAAGTACAAAGAAGTACTGCGAACGTTTAAAGCGGTTCACAAAGAAGCGTATCAGGTGTACATGACCGATATTCAAAACAGCTTGGAAACTAACCCAAAGTCGTTCTGGAAATTCATAAAAGGCAGGAGAAAGAATTCTGGTGTTCCAGAAATTGTGAAATACAATGGTGTCGCTTCTACTGATGCTCAATCATCGACGGATCACTTTGCGGCGTACTTTAAAAGCGTGTTGAGTTGGTTTACCGAGAATACCGGTGAAAATAGTGAACCGATGTTTAATGACGGAGTAACATATTAGTTGTCACACTTTAGCGTAGAGAATGGTATTCGAGAACTAGACACGAAAAAGTCCACTGGCCCATATCAATTTTAAAACAGTTTCAGCAGGAATTTGTGAGACCTCTTACATGGTTATTTAACTCCTCGCTCGCTTCCAGTCGTTTTCCGTCAATTTGGAAAATTACGCCGGTGCACAAATAAGGGTCACGCTATGGTGTAGAAAATTATCGTGGGATTGCTATACAATCAGCTGCCCCGAAGCTCTTCGAATTACTAGTGTATAAAAAGCTTTATGAAACCATCGCTGATCAGATTTCTCCAGTGCAGCATGGATTTTTGAAAAAGAAATTCGTCGTTACAAACCTTTGTGAGTTTATCACCTTGGTTACGGACTACATCTCCAAAGGGTTTCAAGTTGATTGTATATATACAGACATGAACAAAGCCTTCGATGCTGCTAGTATTGATAGTATATTAAGGGCAGTAGCAGACGCAGGGATTCGTGGCTCACTCTACAATTGGCTCAAGTCGTATCTTGAACGTAAAGTGCAGTTTATGAAGATCCGGAAAAATAGATCGAACTCGTGTATTGTCCAGTCAGGAGTACCACAAGGCAGTCATCTAGGCCCATTGCTGTTCGTGCTTTTGATGAATAAACTGCCTGATGTGATCTGCCATGCAATCGTTTTGATTTACGCAGATGATGTGAAATTGTTCCTACCAATCCTACATAATGACAACTGCCAAAGATTGCAGAGTGATTTAGAAATTTTCGGAAGATTTTGTGATAGTTGCGGACTACATGTAAATGCGAGCAAATGCTCAGTACTGACATTTACCAGAAGCGCTCACCCCGTATTTTACAATTATGCTTACTCAGAAAATATTGTACCACGTGCTGAATATGTTCGTGATTTAGGCGTAACCTTCGACTGTACACTGTCTTTCACAAAACACATTGACAATGTAATCGTGGATAGCTTGAAACTTTTCTCTCTCGTCAGGATGTATAGCCCAGACAATGATGATCCTCATGCAATACAAGCAATCTACAAAGGACTTGTTAGAAGTAAACTTGATTTCGCAAGTGTCGTTTGGCGGCCTTACTACGTAACTTACATACAGCGAATTGAAGCAGTTCAGAAATTTTTTTTAATGTTTGCTCTTAGGATCTCGGGTGGAATGGAGAAGAACTACCTCCCTATCAAGATCTGTGCTCGCTGGTGAACCTTAACATGATTAACTCACGACACAAGATAAATGACATCATCTTTTTCACGAACATTTTATCCGGACGTACTGACAGCCAACCTCTTGCTGAAAGATTGATCTTTAACAACAGCCAAGTCACGCTTCGACAACGAAGAACATTTGACCCTCCTTTTCGACCCAGAAACTATTCGCAGAACGAGCCAACTACTAGATTTATGTATACCTTCAACACACTGCAGCAGATCATCAGTATCGACATGAGTACCTCAGCGTTGAAATATAGGCTTAGTTTATACTTGAAGGGACAACTGTATTAGTGTTTTCTTTTATGTTTGACTAGTCTACGTAATTTTATTGATCCTATAATTTGTGTATGTAACTAACCAGTATAAGTGTATCGTAAAATTGAATTAAATTTTACTTAATTTAATTTTAAATTTACTATTAAGAATGTATTGTAAACTTTTTTTTAATTTAGTATGGGTAACGGGCTTTCAGCCTATATTCGAATTTCAAATAAACGCTTCTCCGTCGGCTGTATCGCTCATTTTTTTCAAGATCCGACTAGTTTAAACTTAATATTGTTGTTACTCTATTTTTTATATAATATGTGACCATATGTTACTTTATTGTTAATATTAAGCTACATCATTGGGGCATCTGTTAGCCTGTTGGTGAATTAATAAATGAATGAATAAATAATGAAATTAATGCATAAATGAAAAAATAAAGAATAATTTCATTCCATTACATTATTCTCCCACAGGGGGATGGTGTAGCATACCATAAAAGCGAAGTGCCATAAAAATACAGCTTCGATACAATAAAAGTTAACTCGTTTACCCTGCCAGCACCAAAGCAACGACAAGCAATACATCTGGAAACCACTCGTCACCGAGTTGCATCGTTCTATCGCTTTTTCGCCTCTACATACTTGCGAGGCGCTAGGGCCGATAGCATGCAGCGCAGGTATTAAATAACAAGCTAAGGCGCCTAACGCAAATCCATATGTTCGATAAAGTAAGAATAGACAATTTCGGGTATTTGTCACTCCAGCAGTCTCCTGTCTCTTTTATTCTATATTCTGATATTCTGATTTTTGAGCCCGACGCCTTTGGACCTAGTCAAAGTGGCCTATCGAAAACTCAAGAAAAAAGTCTGTTCAATGCGACCTGACTGGGTTTTCCCAGTCAGCCATCGCCTGTGTAGAGAAAATCCTACTCCGCGATACGAACTCATTAAACACCGCTGATCAAAGCCACCCCGGTTTACGGTAATGCATTTCTTTTCTAATGTATTGCATTGTTTGCTTCCTGTGCTGATAATTTTTACGGCTGGCTTGTAAGGTCTGCACCAACTCCTTGTCTCGCCGGAGGACCATCATGTCAGCACTGTTCGTTGACACCAGGACGTCGATCAACAAACCCTAACATTGCGAACAGCATGCTTGTCTTTTCTCCTCAGTAAACCTCTAGAGTGCAGGAGAACATCTTGCACTGCGGAGACAACTGCCGTCACACTAAAGTGCAAATCAATACGCTCATGCTAGAAGAGAGCGACAAACGATTTTTATCTGTTGAGCTACCTGAACGCACTGCGATGAAATCTGAAATCTCTCTCTTGCAAGACAATGAAATATGGTGTACTTTCTCACACGTGTGGACATCACGCACAATAATTACACTGCAGAGCTATCTGCGGTGCGTTACACAGTTGGTTTCTTGAGCATGGCAGAAGAGGAAAAGAGATTGGGAGAAAATAATAGACTGCGTTGCCCGTGCCGCTCGTGCCGGTCGAATTCACTCTGGTGGAATTCGTTCGTAGCTACACGAGGACTACATTTTTGCCCGCTAGGTTTTTTTTTCACCTTCCGGACTACTCGCCAGTGGACAGTGTTGTGCACTTCTGCGTTTTCTCTGTAGAGTGATTCACCCCTCTTGTTTCTATCAGATGTGGGGTGAGCTGGAAGTGTGTTTGTCTCTCTGTAAGCTGGTTGAGACACTTTGAAGTGAGAAAGAAGCAGTGTGGTTAAAGCATTTGCTGCACGCAGGCACATACTGGAAGGAAAGTGCGCGGTGAATTTTTACTCCTCTCCTTTCACATACTGAGGAGAATGACAAGCATGGCGAACAGACGCTGTTTTGAGCCGCTCCATCTTGGTAAACAGACGCTCAGGTTGGCGAAGTATTTCTTCTTCCGTCGGAATATGGTTAGCGCGCTAATGATCGCAATTCTAATTCGATTTTCTAATGCATGAACTTTTCTAATTGCATAAAAACTAAACAAGAAACTGACAACTATACCTCTACAATGCATCTTGCGGGAGTGTCGTTGATAGCTCAGAAAGGATTTGCAATCTTTGTGAAACATTCTTTCAAGAAATCTATACAATATTTTCTGAAGAGGATCGTTTACTTGGCGTTTTATCCGGACTTCTCGAAGGATATTTGCGCAAGCCAATTTCATGTGCAGGATATTTTGCATGCGTGAAATAACTTAGATGCCTCGAAAGGTGCTGGGCATGACAGAATCCCTCCAGTGTTTATGAAAAATCTTGCGATTCTTATTCTGTTACCCTCCAAGCTGGTCTCGAGGTACGATGCTGGCGCCTAACAAGCCAGTCGTCGTAGGTTCGAGTCTCGGCTCGGGAGAGACTGTTTCCGATTTCAACCAAACTTGGCATACGTGTTATTTGTACAAAGGAAGTGGTCATAGAAATATTGGATAGGAGGAGGGGTCACCCTTAAAAAAGGAGGGGGTCAAAAGTAATCAATTTTCATACATAATGGAAACCTTTCATTGAAATTTGATGATTTTCGGGTTCTTGGTCATATTTAGAGGCCGGAAGTTGATGTCCAGAGACCGAAACATAATGTTTGATGCCATTTTCAATTCAAAATGGCGACTTACGGTTTCTGGGAACCGGTTATCGGTGTCTGACAATACTTTGAAACTTGGGTTGCCGACTTCCGGTTTCTGGAAATCTACGAAAATTAATAATTGAATTACATACTTGGCAATATGGGTATTTTCGGAATTGGAATGTCGTCGTCATACGAAAATCGATCATATATTTACAAATATAGGCCTTTTTTGAAACGTAGTGACTGCAGCCGAAAATCGGTTTCGTGCAAATGTTTCTAGAGAAGTGCTTCAAAACATCCAACCTGCTTTGATCCGTTTTGGAACGATTTCTTGACATATTTCTTGCATAATTTGATAACGGAGAGTCCAATCTAGCGTTTTGGGATAAAAAATATGTTTGGAAAAGTTGCTGAAGCTCAACTATTACCGAATAAAAATTTGGTTTAGAGCATCGATCAAATAAGATAAGAGCTCCTAAAATCCAGCAATTCATTTGAAAAAATAGTAGGAGGGTGGTATCCAAGACACGACCGCATAGTTGACGTAGGACTACAATAATTTTATATTTCTATTTTGAAGCTATGTTTGATTTGAGCTCGTTTTACTTTTGTAGTTTGCTTGATTTATTTTAACGAATTTAAACTCAACATCTGCCAAAAAAAGGCATTTTGGTACGGGTGGTAATATCAAGTATCTAGGTCGTCAGCCCAAATTCATCAAGCGACACCTCAAACGACTTGGAACTAAAACTAGTTCATTTGTGGCCATTTCTACTGTTAAGGTCGTCTTTGACCACTTAAAAAGTCAAAAAAGTCATTAAAAAAGAACCGTTCATTTTTGGCATGGTTCGATTTTGGCAACAGAAAATATTCTGGCGTGTTGCCAAAATCGAACGGGGTCTGTATTTTGATTATTTCTTTGTAGCACTCTATCTTAGAAGAAAAAATATTCTCTTTAACATTCACAATGATCCAGAAACCAAATTTAGGGGGAAATTTGGGTCTAGAGCTCTATAGCAATGTTATAGAGACAATTTTTTTTAAAAAGTTAAATTATTGTAGCTATAAAATTGTAGAACAAGGTTTTCTAACTACAAAAAAAAGTTAGATACTTGATAGCATCGAAAATTTTGATCACCGTAATTTTTGATTCTTTTTCAATAAGCGCTTTATCATATGTAACAACTTTGTAGAAGAAAGTTTTTCCTTAAAATATTGCTATAGAGCTCTAGACCCAAATATCCCCCTAAATTTGGTTTCTGGACCATTGACGAATACCTTTCGTTCTAATACACCGAATTTTGTTTATTACGCGAAAAGGCAACCTTCTATAAAATATTTAATTGTGTACGATTTAGTAGAAATTGAACTACTTCCTTCTATATTTATTTGTCTTGTTGAAGTTGGCTCACTCACCGATCACAAAGCGGCAAAGATGTCACATCAATTTTTTTCCTGCAGTTACAAGCCCTTGGAAAAAATATAGATAACGAATTACAGTTTTAGTAGAAAATGTATATTCACAGAAAATTTGAAATTGACATAGAATTTTATGAACATTTTAACATTCAATTCAGGTCAATTTAAACATTTTATCAGTATACAGAATCAATTAGAAAAAATTTGATCAGTTTCAAGATACCAAAGCACAACGAAGATACCATATTTGAAGGTTGTATGTCTGTTATTTTCGAAAATAAACTGTGATGCACAACAATAACCTCAGCAATTAATGTTTGCATAGCGTTGTTCAATTACAAGTAAGGTTATGGAAAGTAATATTTTCTTGCAAATGCAAATTCAAAAAAAATTTCAATTGAAAAATACAAATACTAATGCCGGAACTCTAATATCAAGATGAAATGAATTTGGTTTTCCTCTATACCGCCACCGCGGGATGCAACTAGTATTGTCATATTGGACTAAATTCATTTAGCTAGTAAAATATAATCATCAGTACAGCTCCTTTAACTACCTATTCAAAGAACTGTACGGAGCATTTTGGTTTTCTATTGTTTTATAAATACCCTATATTCAGTTATTTAAATAAATCTGGAAAAAAGCAGAATGTAGAGTTCAAAAATAAACAACGCATTTTGTTGTCCCCGGCAGCGCAGCTTAATTTGCGGCACCCGAAAAATCTAATTGAATTCTGAAATTTGCTGCTATACGAAACAAGAAGAAGAATTCAAACGGCAATCCGATTGTGTTCCACGCCCCACTGTGCGTCAACAGCGGCAATGTAGTTTTCACTTGGCTTGGCTGCACACAAATGAATATCGAGGTCTACTGCACTGATAGACGACGAGTGACCAGCGCTCTATTCATACAATGCTCGGTGCAGTACTGTTGCCTGTTCCAGCATGTTTTCCTTCAAGACATCAGTTTTATTAACATTAACATATTTATTAACAGCAGAACGTAATACTATCTGATAGTGAAGGTGGTTACGAACTCTCCGAAAAAGCTTCACCTTCAAGACATCAAAATAGTCTAGGCTCATGGAAGCTAACATTAGTTGACCTATTGGGACGGGGAGATTCTGTCAATTTTTTTTTGCCACTGCTATACAGGATATCACAGCAGGCAGTTGGTGTCTATTCATGAAGTCTGTGTCAGGCGTGCTCGCATATGATTGGTACATTGTTGGTGAAAATTCGACCTTGAAACTTTTATTCAATTTTCACTGTTTGACAATGAAGTGATAATGAAAATTGAAGAATCACAAAATTGTCCATCATTTTACCAATCCAACGACATATTGATTATTGTGATCCATCTTGTGGTTACATCAGTATAGCCGTTTGAAATCTTTCATTCCGACGTTACATCTTGGTTTTAGTTTTCGCGGAATGTATCTCGATATAGTGCGGTTAGACGTAGTCCTACGTCAAAAAAAAAAATAGTTTAGTATGTGTGTATGTATGTTCCAGCATAACTCCGAATGACTGTACCGATTTCAACCAAACTTGGCATACGTGTTCTTTTTACAGAGGAAGTGGTCATAGAAATATTAAGAAGAGGAAGGAGCAACCCCCAAAGGTGGAGGGTTCTTAATTGGTCAGAAAATCAAATTTTTCATGTATTATGGGAACTTTCTGAATGAATACGATAGTTTTAAGGCCTTTGGTGATGTCTAGGGACCGGAAATTAATTTCCAAAGACCGGAGCATCATGTCTAAAAGAGAAAGGGGCAGCTATCAAAGAGACAGGGGGTCTTAATTTATAAGAAAATCAGGTCTTTTAGTGCCCTATGGGAGCTTTTTGAAAAGGTACGATAACTTTCATGCCCTCTGTCGGTCACGGCCAGAAGTTGATGTTTACGGACCGGAATATGCTGTCCGATGATTTTGGCGAGTTTTGGTTGCTGGGAAGCTGTATGCAACTGTAGAAAACTTCAATGCAATCTTTGTGAAACATTCTTTCAAGAAATCTATACAATATTTTCTGAAGAGGATCGTTTACTTGGCGTTTTATCCGGACTTCTCGAAGGATATTTGCGCAAGCCAATTTCATGTGCAGGATATTTTGCATGCGTGAAATAACTTAGATGCCTCGAAAGGTGCTGGGCATGACAGAATCCCTCCAGTGTTTATGGAAAATCTTGCAATTCTTATTCTGTTACCCTCCAAGCTGGTCTCGAGGTACGATGCTGGCGCCTAACAAGCCAGTCGTCGTAGGTTCGAGTCTCGGCTCGGGAGAGACTGTTTCCGATTTTAACCAAACTTGGCATACGTGTTATTTGTACAAAGGAAGTGGTCATAGAAATATTGGATAGGAGGAGGGGTCACCCTTAAAAAAGGAGGGGGTCAAAAGTAATCAATTTTCATACATAATGGAAACCTTTCATTGAAATTTGATGATTTTCGGGTTCTTGGTCATATTTAGAGGCCGGAAGTTGATGTCCAGAGACCGAAACATAATGTTTGATGCCATTTTCAATTCAAAATGGCGACTTACGGTTTCTGGGAACCGGTTATCGGTGTCTGACAATACTTTGAAACTTGTGTTGCCGACTTCCGGTTTCTGGAAATCTACGAAAATTAATAATTGAATTACATACTTGGCAATATGGGTATTTTCGGAATTGGAATGTCGTCGTCATACGAAAATCGATCATATATTTACAAATATAGGCATTTTTTGAAACGTAGTGACTGCAGCCGAAAATCGGTTTCGTGCAAATGTTTCTAGAGAAGTGCTTCAAAACATCCAACCTGCTTTGATCCGTTTTGGAACGATTTCTTGACATATTTCTTGCATAATTTGATAACGGAGAGTCCAATCCAGCGTTTTGGGATAAAAAATATGTTTGGAAAAGTTGCTGAAGCTCAACTATTACCGAATAAAAATTTGGTTAAGAGCATCGATCAAATAAGATAAGAGCTCCTAAAATCCAGCAATTCATTTGAAAAAATAGTAGGAGGGTGGTATCTAAGACACGACCGCATAGTTGACGTAGGACTACAATAATTTTATATTTCTATTTTGAAGCTATGTTTGATTTGAGCTCGTTTTACTTTTGTAGTTTGCTTGATTTATTTTAACGAATTTAAACTCAACATCTGCCAAAAAAAGGCATTTTGGTACGGGTGGTAATATCAAGTATCTAGGTCGTCAGCCCAAATTCATCAAGCGACACCTCAAACGACTTGGAACTAAAACTAGTTCATTTGTGGCCATTTCTACTGTTAAGGTCGTCTTTGACCACTTAAAAAGTCAAAAAAGTCATAAAAAAAGAACCGTTCATTTTTGGCATGGTTCGATTTTGGCAACAGAAAATATTCTGGCGTGTTGCCAAAATCGAACGGGGTCTGTATTTTGATTATTTCTTTGTAGCACTCTATCTTAGAAGAAAAAATATTCTCTTTAACATTCACAATGATCCAGAAACCAAATTTAGGGGGAAATTTGGGTCTAGAGCTCTATAGCAATGTTATAGAGACAATTTTTTTTTACAAAGTTAAATTATTGGAGCTATAAAATTGTAGAACAAGGTTTTCTAACTACAAAAAAAAAGTTAGATACTTGATAGCATCGAAAATTTTGATCACCGTAATTTTTGATTCTTTTTCAATAAGCGCTTTATCATATGTAACAACTTTGTAGAAGAAAGTTTTTCTTTAAAATATTGCTATAGAGCTCTAGACCCAAATATCCCCCTAAATTTGGTTTCTGGACCATTGACGAATACCTTTCATTCTAATACACCGAATTTTGTTTAATACGCGAAAAGGCAACCTTCTATAAAATATTTATTTGATTTAAATTAGTTTATTTGACACGGCACGATACATTTTCTGTTTTACGGAGCCAAGTACAATTCGTATTAATTCTACGTTAGCAGGGAAAAGAGGGAGGCCTTTTCTTTATTCTCGCGGCCGACTACGAGCTAGTGGGGATTTAAGGTGAGAGGAGGGGAGATACAATTTTGACTTAAAACTATTTTGGAACTTTGTTTTTCAACTGGTAGAGCAATTGTATTCTTGTTTGATGTGGGTTCAAAATATTTGTGTAAGCATAGATGCGGGCTCTTCGTTTCCGTGTCTTCAGCATAGCATATTTGTATCCTTAATCGACAAATAGACAAAGAAAATTTTAAATTTTAATGTCAGCGTTTTTCAGAAAGCAGTATAGCTGTGTCATGTACTGGAGATCACCGCTTCCCAGAATGTCTCTAACGGGTACGTTCGGTTGTTTTCCTCGGGCCCGAAGGGAATCTATAAGCTCGGACCTAACACCACAGTATTCGGTACACGACCAAACAACATGCTCGATGTCATGGTAGCCATCGCCACAAACGCAGTGATTACTGTCTACAAGCCCTATACGAAAGAGATGCGTGTTTAACGTGTAGTGATTGGACATAAGTCTGGACATCACGCGAATGAAGTCCCGACCGACATCCAACCCCTTGAACCATGCTTTCGTCGATACCTTAGGAAAAATGGAATGTAGCCACCGTCCCAGTTCATCTGAGTTCCATGATGATTGCCAACTGTTGAGTGTTCTCTGACGCAAAATGCTATAAAATTCATCATAAGCAATTGGACTACTATAAATATCGCCATCAATAGCACCCACCTTAGCTAAAGAGTCAGCCTTTTCATTACCCGGAATCGAGCAATGAGAAGGGACCCACGCTAAGGTAACCCGGTAATTTTTATCTGTTAAAGCACTTAAAAACCGCCGTATTTTCCCCAGGAAATACGGGGTGTGCTTCACAGGCTTCATCGATCGCAGAGCCTCAATGACACTGAGACTATCTGTGAAGATGAAGTAGTGGTCTATGGGTAGGGTTTCGATGATTCCAAGAGAGTACTGAATAGCAGCAAGTTCTGCGACGTACACGGAAGCAGGAGCATCGGGTTTGTAGGAGGCGGTAAAATTTTCGTGGAAAACACCGAAGCCAGTGGACTCATCTAGATTAGATCCGTCAGTGTAAAACCTTTTATCATAACTAACATGTTTAAACTTATTGGAAAAAATCTTAGGGATCTCTTGGGGTCGCAATTGATCCGGGATACCAGAAATGTCTTGTTTCATGGTGGTGTCGAAGAATATAGCATTATTAGAAGTATCTAAAAGTGCGACATTGGAGGAATCGTATGAAGAAGGATTAATATCTTGAGCCATATAGTCAAAATATAAAGTCATAAATCTGGATTGAGATTGAAGGTCGACCAACCTCTCGAAATTTTCAATTACTAATGGGTTCATAACTGTGCATCGAATTAGCAACCGGTAAGAGAGATTCCAAAAACGATGTTTCAACGGAAGAATACCCGCTAACACTTCAAGACTCATCGTATGGGTCAACTGCATGCAACCCAAGGCAATACGCAAACAACGATATTGTATTCTCTCTAATTTTATAATGTGCGTGTTCGCGGCGGAGCGAAAGCAGAAACAGCCGTACTCAAGAACTGACAATATCGTTGTTTGGTGAAGCCTTAGAAGGTCTCCTGGGTGGGCTCCCCACCAGGTTCCGGTAATCGTACGAAGAAAATTAATCCTCTGTTGGCATTTTCGTGTCAGATACCTAATATGACAAGCCCAGGTGCATTTAGAGTCGAACCAGACCCCGAGATATTTAGCGACTAAAACCTGAGAGATCGTTTTACCCGTTAGTAGGAGCTGCAGCTGAGCTGGGTTATGCTTCCTAGAAAAAACGACCAACTCAGTTTTCTCCGGAGAGAATTCGATACCCAGCTTAAGAGCCCATTCAGACAAATTGTCTAAGGTATCTTGCAATGGTCCTTGCAGATCGCTAGCCTCGCTACCAGTAATGGATACAACGCTATCGTCTGCAAGTTGCCTTAGCGTGCATGAATTTGCAAGACATTCATCGATGTCATTGACGTAAAAATTATATAAGAGAGGACTTAAACATGAGCCCTGGGGGAGGCCCATGTAACTAATTCGGGAAGTTGTCGAATCGCCATGTGAGAAATACATATGCTTTTCTGACAACAAATTGAGCAAAAAGTTATTCAAATTTGGTGAAAGTCCCTGCGAATGAAGTTTCGCGCTTAAAACTTCTACAGAGACAGAGTCAAAAGCCCCCTTAATATCCAAGAACGCAGAAGCCATTTGCTCTTTTCGAGCAAATGTGAGTTGAATTTCAGTAGAAAGCAACGCTAGGCAATCGTTCGTCCCTTTGCCCCGGCGAAAGCCAAATTGAGTATCTGAAAGTAAACCGTTTGTTTCGACCCATTTGTCTAACCGTAAGAGGATAATTTTCTCCATTAATTTCCGGAGGCAAGAGAGCATCGCAATCGGCCTATATGAATTGTGATCAGAGGCAGGTTTCCCGGGTTTCCGAATAGCAATGACTTTTACCTCCCTCCAGTCATGCGGAACAATATTTAGCTCAAGAAACTTGTTGAACAAGTCCAACAAGCGTCTTTTTTCAGAGTCGGGTAGATTCTTCAACAGGTTGAATTTTATTCTATCTAACCCTGGAGCCTTATTGTTGCACGACAGGAGAGCCATTGAAAATTCCAACATCGAAAATGGAGGCTCTTCCGTAGTTACTAAAAACGCGTTGCGAAAGGTTTTCTGTTCCGGTACAGAATCCGGACAGACCTTTTTGGCAAAATCGAGTAGCCAGCGATCTGAATACTCCTCACTCTCATTCGAAACGTCACGGTTCCGCATGCGCCTGGCGGTATCCCAAAGAGTGCTCATCGCTGTTTCCCTCGACAACGCGTTTACGAACCGCCGCCAGTACCCGCGTTTTTTCGCCTTTACTAAGCTCTTCATCTGCCTGCCCAGTGCCTCGTACTTTCGTAGTAGGTTGACAGTGCCGTACTCCCGGTAGTCCTTATACGCCGCGGACTTTCGCGCGTACAGCTCAGAGCACTCTTTGTCCCACCATTTGTTGGGAGGGCGTTGTCTAATCGTTACCCCGGGTATCGGTTTCGTCTGAGATTGCGTCGCGGCGTCGATTATCAAGCCAGCTAAGAACGCGTATTCTTCCTCCGGAGGAAGTTCCTCGTGAGTTTCGATAGATTCCGCTGTAATAGACTCATAACGCTTTCAATCAATATTACGTGTAAGGTCGTAGGAAATATTGATTGGGTTCGGGGGAGTTGAATCATTAGCAATTGATATAACGATTGGAAGATGATCACTACCGTGGGGATCGTTGATTACTTTCCACTGGCAATCTAACGCAAGTGATGTCGAGCAGAGGGATAGGTCAAGCACGCTTTCACGTGCTGGAGGATTAGGTACACGTGCCGCTTCCCCAGTATTCAAAAGTGTCATATTGAAGTCGTCGATCAAGTTTCAAATTAAAGAAGATCGGTTGTCGTCGTACAGCGACCCCCATAGCGAACAGTGAGAGTTAAAATCTAACAAAATCAAAAAAGGTGCGGGAAGCAATTCTGCTATATCAAGGAGTTGCTTCTGTTCAATCCGCGCGGATGGGGGAATATATAACGAAACAAGGCAAAGGTCTTTTCCATTCATATTCGTTTGAATGGCAACAACTTCAATATTCGAGATCGAGGGGAGGTCGATTCCGAAAAAAGAATAGCACTTTTTGATCCCTAAAAGTACCCCTCCACCGTGTGAGTCTCGATCTCGACGAATGATGTTAAAATCGTGGAAATTAAGTTGGTCATTTGAATTAAGAAAAGTTTCACAAAGCGCGAACGCATCACAATTGTATGTGTTTATCAAATGTGAAAATAAATCAAATTTGGGGATGATACTTCTGCAGTTCCACTGTAACACAGTGACAAAATTCCTAACCTCTTTCAACGTATTAGTCATCGAAAGATACGATAGCTGAAATGAGGGGCCAAGTTGCTGTGAGTTGCTTCAAAAAGGTTCTCACTGTTGGGAGAAGGGCAAGAAGAATGTTTTGAAGGGGATCTGGTATGTTGAATGTTTTAAATATCCAGTCCACAATATCAGAGAATTTTATGAACCCTGTTTCTTTTATGTCTTCTGATCGAGAAATTGGTGCACGAGGGGTTTTTGGTGCCCCAGGAAGCGGTGGGTACTCCTGGTTTGATTTGAAATTAAAACCGGGGGGTACTTGCTTCGGTTTTTCTTCACCGCTTCCTTTTTGTGTTGTCTTATTGGTCATTCCGCTAGGGGTTATCTTACGACCTTTACGAGAAAGATTAGGAGAGTTGAGCATTCTCCTCTTCCTAGATCTCTCTGGCAAGGCATAGGAACACCCTTCGACGGGATCGTCAGATGTACCCTCATCGGTTGGCAAAAAGGAAAAGATGTTTCCTGTCGAGGGTGGCTCAGCCCTCTTAAGCATTTCTGCAAAAGAGCGCTTTGATCGTTCCTTAAGGGAACGCTTAATTTTTTCCTCGCGCTGTTTGTACGCGGGACATGCCGGAAGGTCATGCCGAGTTCCCTCGCAATAAAGACACTTTTCAGTATCCCCACTGCAAGCGTTCTCAGCATGATTGCCTCCGCACTTGCTACAGCGTGCCTTGTTGCAGCAGTAGGTGGCTGTGTGACCTAACTGCTTACAGTTTTGGCAATGCATGACCCGCGGTACGAACAGGCGTACAGGTAGACGAACCCTGTCCCCTCGGTAACCACACCGTCGATTTCTACATCCTTGGTATTCTCCAAGTAGTTGATGTTAAATTTTAAAAACAATTTTTCAATCTACAATGGATCAAATAAAAAAAAGACAGTAATACTAATTCTAATAACAATAGTAATAATAATAATAATAATAATTATAGTAATAATATTAATAATAACAATAATAATATCAATAATAATATTAATAATAATATTATAACATAGTAATAATATTGATAATAATAGTAAAAATTCTAAAGGTAATACTTCACCGAACGTCTAAGTCACGACCTCACGGCTGATAGTAGAATTAATCGAGCATCTCCGCAGAACAAACAATGACGATCCAGCTTCGTGTTGAGACGCAGTGGCCGTGTCCTACACGCGACCTTGTAGATGCCACTTGTAGTTGACTTCCACTCGCTCGATCGTATGATGGTCCGTGCTGCTAGCGGGGTAACAGCGGTGCGGGAGAATTATTCTTGCTGATATATCAGCTGCGTATCGAATCACTGGCGGGGTAGCCTGCCCCTACCAGTGTGCAGATGTTTCTGCCGATATATAACAGGCTATTGTTATCGCGCAGCACAAGAACTAATCGACAAAAAAACACCCGTACGATAACTCGTGTATTGTTATTTTGCGAACTCAAACGGAGATAAACAATTTGCGTCTAATCGAGACGAAGGCAAAACAACGAATGATAAAATATTTAATTGTGTACGATTTAGTAGAAGTTGAACTACTTCCTTCTATATTTATTTGTCTTGTTGAAGTTGGCTCACTCACCGATCACAAAGCGGCAAAGATGTCACATCAATTTTTTTCCTGCAGTTACAAGCCCTTGGAAAAAATATAGATAACGAATTACAGTTTAAGTAGAAAATGTATATTCACAGAAACTTTGAAATTGACATAGAATTTTATGAACATTTTAACATTCAATTCAGGTCAATTTAAACATTTTATCAGTATACAGAATCAATTAGAAAAAATTTGATAGTTTCAAGATACCAAAGCACAACGAAGATACCATATTTGAAGGTTGTATGTCTGTTATTTTCGAAAATAAACTGTGATGCACAACAATAACCTCAGCAATTAATGTTTGCATAGCGTTGTTCAATTACAAGTAAGGTTATGGAAAGTAATATTTTCTTGCAAATGCAAATTCAAAAAAATTTTCAATTGAAAAATACAAATACTAATGCCGGAACTCTAATATCAAGATGAAATGAATTTGGTTTTCCTCTATACCGCCACCGCGGGATGCAACTAGTATTGTCATATTGGACTAAATTCATTTAGCTAGTAAAATATAATCATCAGTACAGCTCCTTTAACTACCTATTCAAAGAACTGTACGGAGCATTTTGGTTTTCTATTGTTTTATAAATACCCTATATTCAGTTATTTAAATAAATCTGGAAAAAAGCAGAATGTAGAGTTCAAAAATAAACAACGCATTTTGTTGTCCCCGGCGGCGCAGCTTAATTTGCGGCACCCGAAAAATCTAATTGAATTCTGAAATTTGCTGCTATACGAAACAAGAAGAAGAATTCAAACGGCAATCCGATTGTGTTCCACGCCCCACTGTGCGTCAACAGCGGCAATGTAGTTTTCACTTGGCTTGGCTGCACACAAATGAATATCGAGTTCTACTGCACTGATAGACGACGAGTGACCAGCGCTCTATTCATACAATGCTCGGTGCAGTACTGTTGCCTGTTCCAGCATGTTTTCCTTCAAGACATCAGTTTTATTAACATTAACATATTTATTAACAGCAGAACGTAATACTATCTGATAGTGAAGGTGGTTACGAACTCTCCGAAAAAGCTTCACCTTCAAGACATCAAAATAGTCTAGGCTCATGGAAGCTAACATTAGTTGACCTATTGGGACGGGGAGATTCTGTCAATTTTGTTTTGCCACTGCTATACAGGATATCACAGCAGGCAGTTGGTGTCTATTCATGAAGTCTGTGTCAGGCGTGCTCGCATATGATTGGTACATTGTTGGTGAAAATTCGACCTTGAAACTTTTATTCAATTTTCACTGTTTGACAATGAAGTGATAATAAAAATTGAAGAATCACAAAATTGTCCATCATTTTATCAATCCAACGACATATTGATTATTGTGATCCATCTTGTGGTTACATCAGTATAGCCGTTTGAAATCTTTCATTCCGACGTTACATCTTGGTTTTAGTTTTCGCGGAATGTATCTCGATATAGTGCGGTTAGACGTAGTCCTACGTCAAAAAAAAATAGTTTAGTATGTGTGTATGTATGTTCCAGTATGTATGTGTATGTATGTTCCAGATTTACAGCCAATATAACCATATCCGGATCTAGGATGATACTCAGGAGCTAAAATCGACCACAAATACCATTTTGAATTCTAAGATGGCGACTTCCGGTATTGGGTGTTATTCGATCATTTTCGGATGTTTCCCAGGAACATGTGCTTCCAGAAGAGGGAGGGGCGTCGAACAATCATGGACATATTTGTTACCTCTAAAAACATTCAACCAGAATGACGCTCAGAGGCCAGACATTTTCTTAAATACCATTTAAAAATCCAAGATGTCGACTTCTGGTTTGTGAAAAACAGCCCAAAATAACCAAATACCATCCAATATGAGCATCTCTGGAACCAGAATGATGCAATGAGCTAACAATTGACCTCAGGCACCATTTTGAATTGCTAAATGGCAACTTCTAGGAAACAGTCGAAAATGAACGAATAATACTCAATATTGATATTTCCGTAATCGAGATGATGCATAGAAACCAAACATTAACCCTGGATATCATTTTGAATTTAAGGACTACCACTTTTAGTTTCTGAAAAACAACCTAAATAACTAAATACCTCCCAATCTGGGTATTTCCGGTGTCAGATTGATGCTAGAAAGTCTGCTGAAAATTACCGAATACCACCCAATATGAATGTATTCAGAATTAAGGCGATGTACAGAAGCCAAAAGTCGAGGATGTTGTCATTTTGATAAAACCAATCATTTCAAACGATTTGTTATTTGACTTTGATCATATCCTATGGCCGATTCGTCGTGCATTCGCAGACTTTGAACACATCGCAAGGAATCAATGAATTTGGAACAATTTGGAACATTTGGAACAATCACTGCAATGAACAAAGATAATGAGCCATTAGGGCTGGGCAATTATCCTGTCAAAAATTATACCCTTATAAACCAATTCAAAATAAAAGTTAATTCACATTCTGTGCCGAACACGCATCAGTATAGGACGTGTTTGGTGATCGCTCCGATAGAATATAAAACAAAAGACGCGCGAGCAAGTGTTGGCATTGTTTGCCTGGTCGAGTGAAGGTTCAAGGTCGCCCGCCTTTGTGCAACTGTTTCGCATCGTGGCTGTTTGCTGGTGCGTAAGCCGATTTGGCTGCTAAGTGATTTGTGCTACAGCAGTGGACGAGAATCTCAACACAAAAGAGGAAAAAGAAGAAGCCAACAGTTGACAGCGAGTTGTGTCGCTGTGCTGAGTGATCACACACCCGGCTCGCTGCTGGTGGCTGTTTAAAGCTGCTGTATTGGTGCTGCTGGCTGTAACGGCTGCAGCTTCGACCGTTCGGACAACGAACCCTGCTGAAAGGAGAAGTAAAGAGGTACGTGTTCTGTCGGCGCTAGTGCGCTAGATTTAGCGCGATGGATGTAGATCCCTCGCCTCCCGTGCCACCATCCCCGAACCCCTCCGACTCTGTCCCTCCTGCCAACCCTTCCTCTGTTAATTCTCCAGTCCCCCCTCGACCCAGGCTTCACCCGGACGGATCTTAGGGCAGCTTTACTGTTTTCTTTCGGCCAAAAGCAGGACCGAAATCGAAACCGTTAAACATCCTGCAGATTTCGAAAGACCTGACGGAGGGGTACAAGGCCGTGACCGAAATCTCCAAGGTCAGACCAAACAAGCTCCGTGTCGTGGTCAGCGACCTGGAACAGGCCAACGCTATTGCTCGCTCCGAGCTTTTCACGTCTGTCGGTCGAGTGTATCTTGGCAAGCGGTTTTGGCTGCTTCAAAAATGCTTTGTGTCACGACGTAAAAGTAAAGATCATAGATTGCAAGCAATTGCGGTCTGTGTCTCTTGTCAACGGCACAAAAGTGTACACTCCGTCAGACTCGTTTCGTGTTACGTTTGCCGGATCTGCTCTCCCTAGCCACGTCTCGATCGATCGGGTTCGTCTGCCTGTGCGATTGTATGTACCCCGTGTTATGAATTGCACCAATTGCAAGCAGCTAGGCCACACAGCCGCCTACTGCTGCAATAAGGCACGATGTAGCAAGTGTGGAGAAACTCATGCGGACGATTCTTGCAGTGGAAATGCTGAAAAATGTATTCACTGCGGGGAAAATCAGCATGAGCTCTCCACATGCCCGGTGTACATGCAGCGCAGAGATAAAATCAAGCGGTCACTTAAGGAACGTTCAAAGCGATCTTACGCTGAGATGCTGAAGAAGACCGTAACCACTTCTACCATAACATCGAACCCCTTTGATCTGTTGTCCTCTGATGAAACCGATTCTGACGATTCACCAGCGGGAACAACTTATGCCAACCCTGGGGCGTCTAGAAAGAGGAAAAATATTTCCTCTCCTAAACTTACCCGAAAAGGTCCTAAGATTTCCCAAAGTGAAATGAAAGTTACAAACAAACCAAACAGTGCTGCGGAAAAACCGAAGCAAACTCCTCCTGGGCTTGCAAATTTAAAGTCCCAGAAAGAGTTCCCAGCACTGCCAGGAACATCTAAAACCCCAGTTGTTCCATTTGCACACCCAGATAATCAAATAAACTCTGGATTGGTGAATTTTTCTAACATCGTGGACTGGATTTTTGAAAACTTCAATATACCTGATCCAATTAAAAATTTCCTCACAGTACTTCTCCCAACAGTTAGATCATTTTTGAAGCAGTTGACTGCCCAATGGCCCCTCCTTGCAGCGATTGTATCCTTCGATGCCTAATTCGTCTGCGTATATGAAGGATCCTATCTCTGTCTTACAGTGGAATTGTAGAAGTATTTTACCAAAAATGGATTCATATCAAGTTTTGATAAATAAAAACAAATGCGATGCATTTTCCCTTCGTGAAACTTGGCTTACTTCAAATATTGATCTTAACTTCCATGATTTTAATATTATTCGCCTTGATCGAGACACCCCATATGGAGGAGTACTTCTAGGGATTAAAAAGTGCTATTCTTTCTATCGTATTACCCTCCCCTCGATTCCAGGCATCGAAGTTGTCGCATGTCAAATGACAATACAAGGTAAAGAGCTTTGTATTGCCTCAATATATATTCCTCCCAGAGCACAGGTTGGGCAACGGCTGCTCTTTGATTTAATAGAACTTCTTCCCTCGCCACGTTTGATTTTGGGAGACTTCAACTCTCATGGTGTGGCTTGGGGTTCCCCTTACAATGATAACCGCTCCTCTTTGATCTATAACCTTTGCGATGACTTCGACATGACTATTTTGAACAACGGTGAAATGACACGTATCCCGAAACATCCAGCGCGCCCAAGCGCTTTGGATCTATCCTTATGTTCGACGTCGCTACGGTCGGATTGCACATGGAAGGTAATCCTCGATCCTCACGGTAGCGACCATCTGCCTATTCTTATTTCAATTACTAACGGTTCAACTCGCATGCGACCAATTGACATTCCGTATGACCTCACACGGAATGTCGATTGGAAGTAATACGAGGAAATGGTTTCAAAAGCGGTCGAGTCGATTCAACATCACCCACCACTTGAAGAATACAACCTCCTCGCGGGCTTAATCCTCGACGCCGCGTTGCAAGCCCAAACGAAGAAATATCCCGGCGTAACGATCAAATAGCGGCCTCCAACTCCGTGGTGGGACAAAGAGTGCTCCGATGTCTACACGCAAAGATTCGATGCGTTTTTGGCCTTCCAGAAGGGAGGTATACCCGACGACTATATACGGTATTCGGAGCTTAATACCAAGCTTAAAAGCCTGGCTAAAGCAAAGAAACGCGGATATTGGCGTCGGTTCGTGAACGAGACGTCGAGGGAGACATCGATGAGCACTCTTTGGAACACAGCCCGAAGAATGCGGAATCGCGTAACGGTCAACGAAAGCGAGTATGTCCGGACTCTGTTCCTGAGCAAAACATTGTTCGCGATGCGTCTCCGGGCCACGACGCGATAGAATCACCTTTTACAATGGCAGAATTTTCAGTTGCCCTCCTGTCCTGTAACAATAACGCGCCTGGGTTAGATGGAATCAAATTCAACTTGTTGAAGAATCTACCCGGCAATGCCAAGAGGCGCTTGTTGAACTTGTTCAATAAGTTCCTGGAGCAAAATATTGTACCGCAGGATTGGAGGCAAGTGAAGGTGATCGCCATCCAAGAACCAGGGAAACCAGCTTCTGATCACAACTCTTATAGGCCGATTGCAATGCTATCCTGTATCCGGAAATTGATGGAAAAAATGATACTCCGTCGTTTAGACCATTGGGTCGAATCAAATGGTCTACTATCAGATACTCAATTTGGCTTCCGCCGTGCCAAAGGGACGAATGATTGTCTTGCGTTGCTTTCAACAGATATTCAGCTGGCGTATGCTCGCAAAGAACAAATGGCGTCTGCGTTCTTGGACATTAAGGGGGCTTTTGATTCCGTTTCTATTGACATTCTTTCGGGTAAACTTCACCGACAAGGATTTTCTCCAATTTTGAACAATTTTTTGCACAATGTGCTGTCCGAAAAGCACATGCATTTTACGCACGGCGATTTGGCAACTTTTCGCATTAGCTACATGGGTCTTCCCCAGGGCTCATGTTTAAGCCCCCTTCTTTACAACTTTTATGTAAATGACATCGACGAATGTCTGGCAAATTCATGCACGATAAGACAACTTGCAGACGACAGTGTAATCTCTGTTACAGGAGCCAAAGCTGCCGATTTGCAAGGACCATTGCAAGATACCTTGGACAATTTGTCTGCTTGGGCTTTACAGCTAGGTATCGAATTCTCTCCGGAGAAGACTGAGATAGTAGTTTTTTCTAGGAAGCATGAACCTGCTCAGCTTCAAACACAATTAATGGGTAAAACGATTTCTCAGGTTTTGGTACACAAATATCTTGGTGTCTGGTTCGACTCTAAAGGCACCTGGGGTTGTCACGTTAGGTATCTGATGAAAAAATGTCAACAAAGAGTGAATTTTCTTCGTACAATAACCGGACAATGGTGGGGATCCCACCCAGGAGACCTTTTAAGGCTTTACCAAACAACGATATTGTCTGTCATTGAGTACGGGTGTTTCTGCTTCCGCTCCGCAGCAAACACACATTTGATCAAACTGGAGCGAATACAATATCGTTGTTTGCGTATCCCCTTGGGTTGCATGCAGTCGACCCATACGATGAGTTTGGAGGTCTTAGCTGGAGTACTACCATTGAAAAACCGCTTCTGGAGCCTGTCTTCTCGCATTCTTATCAAATGTGAGGTCTTGAACCGTCCTGTGATTGAAAATTTTGAAAGGTTAATCGAACTTAATTCTCAAACCCGTTTTATGACATTGTATTTCAATCACATGTCCCATAATATTAACCCTTCTTCGTATATTCCAAATCGTGTCGACTTAAATACTAAAATATATAATCGCGTCAAATACTTCTGATTCTACTGTGTTCTTCGATACATCCATGATAGAAGAAACTCGTGGAATCCCGGATCATTTACGCGTGCAGCAGATCCCCAAAATTTTTTCCAATAAATATCGAAACATCAACTGCGACAATATGTTCTACACTGACGGATCACTTCTTGATGGGTCCACTGGCTTCGGTATTTTCAATAACAATTTAACCGTCTCCCATAAGCTTGATAATCCTGCTTCTGTTTACGTCGCAGAATTGGCTGCAATTCAGTACACCCTAGGGATTATCGAAAAAATGCCCACGGACAATTATTTCATCTTTACGGACAGTCTCAGTTCCATTGAGGCTCTCCGATCGATGGAAGATGTTAAGCACTCTCCGTATTTCCTGGGGAAAATACGGGAACATCTGAGTGCTTTATCCGAAAAATCGTATCAGATTACCTTAGCGTGGGTCCCTTCTCACTGCTCGATACCGGGCAATGAGAAAGCGGACTCTTTGGCTAAGGTGGGCGCAACAAACGGTGGAATTTATGAAAGACCAATTGCCTTTAATGAATTTTTCTCATTTGTACGTCAGAATACGTTCATCAGTTGGCAAAATGCTTGGACCAGAGGGGAACTGGGAAGGTGGTTACATTCCATAATCCCCAAGGTGTCGACGAACCCGTGGTTCAAGGGGTTGGATGTAGGTCGGGATTTCATTTGCGTGATGTCCCGGCTTATGTCCAATCACTATAGATTTGACGCGCATCTCCGTCGTGTTGGGCTCGGGGAAAGTGGTATCTGTGCCTGTGGTGAAGGTTATCACGACATAGAGCACGTTGTTTGGTCATGCCCTGTACACCGTGACGCCAGGTCTAAATTAATAGCTTCCCTGCAGGCCGAAAGTAGGCAGCCGGCTGTTCCTGTTCGTGATGTCTTGGCGAGCCGTGACCTACCTACATGTCCCTTATATACGTTCCCCTGAAATCCATCCACGCCCCAGTTTAATCCTATTCCCTTCCGCCTACATCCAACCAAACGACAAGAACACGTTAAGACCCCGGATCCGGAAACAGCAACTAGACCCGCACGATACTCTCAGGTCCCGAGGGAGACAACCCAATATGCCAGTCCGTAATATCTTGGCCCAGCAGCGGAACATGTGCTTACCTATGGCAATGAAAACCATCATACAGTAAACCAGTGCTTTTAATGCAAAATATTATAGCTTTAAGTTACATTTAGTTTCAGCTCGTAGTCGGCAGCGAGGATAAAAAATTTGCTCTTAGTTATTAAGATACTTTAGAAAGTAAGCTACCAGATATAATTGGCGCCGTTAAACATTAAATTGTATTTGTGCCGTGTCAAATAAATTATAAATTATAGATGAACAAAAAAAAAGTTAATTCAAGTCATGTCAAGTCAAGCGAGCTCAGTTCACTAGCAACAGGCAGTAGTAGCAGACAGTAACAGCGATGGCAGTGGGCAAAGGCGATTTGGAAATAGCAGCGGGCAACAACAGCGGCGGTAGTGGTTAGCTGCAGTTTCTACCTCTTTCAGTTCGTCTCCCCTTTGATCTGCGTTGGACCCCACCAGCGGTAATTCAATTCAGATATCAGATTCAGATATCGTTGGAATACATCCAGAAACTGAACAAGACTCGCAACGCCAGGTAGTTTAAAAGGCCACAATCATCCAGCGTGTATGTATATATAGGGTGTAGGCAGATATATAACGTGTGTTACTATCTGTAGCATGTGTTGCTACCTATAGAGCGTGTTGGCTAGCGTGCGTAGCTAGCTATAAAGCGTGTGCATGGCTGTGGTGTGCATGTGCAGGTCTATAGCGTGTTTGCCTAGCTACATAGCGTGTGTGCATATCTAGAGCGTGCGTGGCTAGCTATGTAGCGTGTGTGGCTAGCAATATAGCGATTAACATTCTCATATTTATTCGCAAATAAATTACCTCATGTTGAATTTGAATATCACAGTAAATCATTCAGAACTAAATAAAAAAATTGACATGCTGAAAAAACAATATTCAGTCGACAAAAAATGGCATTGACAAACATAATTAACCTTTTTGAGCTCCAACTAAGTCTCCAAGTTTACTGAGTGTATTGTAACATTTATTTGAAGAATTTTTGAGCCAGTGAGTCTGAATCACATAATCCTAACACATAATTCATACTATTTGCAGCAATCAGTTGTGAACTTATTTACGCTAACGCAAAATGCAGAGAATTGTTCGTATTAAACCTAATTAACCGGGAATGCACTATTTGCCCTCATCTATAACCTCTTCGTAGCCACTACCTAAATTAAGATATCTTAGTGCAATTTGATACAAAAGACAGCCTCAAAATCATTCAATTTCATTCTTGTATTTGATAAGGCAGCAAATGAAACCGCATAGCTGCACATAGCTTCTGCTGTAGTTCATCGTCGTTACCGGTGCCGGCTATAGAGGTAAACGTCATCTGGAGCAGAGAGACCATTAAGTTGATTAACCCCATTGGGTGTAATCCCAAACCTATTGCAAGAAATACATTGACTTGAGACAGGCTGTCGTATTCTACGTTAACTCTGTGGATGTGTCGTATAAACAACCTCTTCAACTACACTAAAGTCGCTTTTTACGCGGGGGATACGTGCCGCGTAAAAAAAACCGCGTAAATTCCGGAATCCGCGTGAAAAAAAAACGCGTAAATTCCGGAATCCGCGTAAAAAAAGTCGCGTAAAAAAACCCGTGTAAAAAAAACCGCGTGAAAAGCGACCTTAATGTATTTCTTTCTAAAACATGATTATTCTAACATGATCATTTTAAAATAAAATTCCCAATTATATTTATTTAATTTTTGCTATAAATCTTTTTTGCAGTGTATACTTTTTTCGAAAGGACAAAACTACTATTTTCGACTCTGCCGAAGACGTCATACCAATTAAACAAACTTTCCTGGCACAAAAATTATTTTTGTTTATTAATAGGTACCATTTTTACACGAGTTTACATTTTTCCAAATTTAATTTCGTTAAAAAAATATAACTAGAAAAGCTTCAACCAAATCGAAAATGGTCGACTAACATCGTTGTCATATGTGGTTTGAAGTTGCTTTACTGATCCTGTCAATATTCCCTTCGTAGTGTCGAGGCATTTGGGCCTCGAAGTAAAACCACAAACAATTGTCTACGTGGCGGTTTCACCCCATGTATAGTGGGCGGCTTTACCACCATTGGAACGGAACGAAAAAGTAGACAAAATAATAAAATTACTCACGGCTTCCGATATTTCCGAAAGGAGACAGATTAAGGAAACCGATTAAACGTATATTCACAAACAAAACAATAGATTTTTAGACAGAAAAACCATAGTTCCCGTTACCCCAAAACAATAGCGCATTGACCGATTGCCAGCTGAAAAAATGTTTTCGATTATTTCTGTGACCATTCGCGCACTATCAAAGCAGAGAGGGTGCAAAATGTTATGTAATTATATTGTAACTAGTTGACCCGTAGTGGCTAGCCACTTTTAAAATGCATGTTGGACTATTACTTCGACTCACTACAAATACTTGTATTTATTTTAAAATGATGAAGCTTCTTCAAAAAATCTAGTTTGGAGTCAAGATTTAACTATGACAATTCGACAATTCGATGCAGATGATCAACACTAAATTTAAACTCAAATGTTAATCTTGACGGTGAGAAACATCCTTCTTTCAGTGAATCATGAAAATGCTTGGATTGATCGTTTATTTGAAGACGAATGAATATTTTGCCTCCCATACGAAACCACTGCACAGAATATTTTTTTACATTATCTAACCATTTTCGAAAAAAAATTCTAATGATTTATCAAGCTGTATAATTAAAAAGAGTTCAATTTTTCAATTGTATGATGTTACATTTCAAGTAAATCTTACAAAACAAACAAAAACAAATGCGATCGAGAAAAACATAACAATTTGCATAATAGTTGCCTACGATAAAATACTGAACTACTCCAGTAATCACTCATTCGTGCAAAAGTTTGCCTCGTACTTTATAATAGTCGTGGCAAATAACTGGGTACTGACGTTTCCTTATCATTATTGGGTAGTTCAAATCACTCTGTGATACTCCGGTATAAACTCACACATTATCAATTTCGTGCATGAAAAGCCTGTCCCCGCGTTCCCTTGTTCCTGGTTTTAAATCTGAGATGTGTGGTGTAAGCCTTGAATGTGTATAAGGGTTTCAATAGGAAATACACTAAGGTCTTTTTACGCAGATTTCGAAATTAACGCGTTTTTTTATGCGGATTTCGGATTCTACGCAGATTTTTCAGAAAAGTCGTTTTTGACGCGGCATTTTTCAATGGTAATTCATTTTAAAATCGCTTATTTAGAATGTCTGAGGATCGTTCGTTTTATATTTTTCCTTGATGTTCAGCTCAGTTCGTATGTGCAAATAACACTCTGTTAATCCTTTTTCGGAAGTATTTAGCAGAAATGGTTAAAAACCTTTAGCAAATGAAGTTTTCTACGCGAATTTCGGAATTCGTGTGTTTTTTACGTCGTTTTCGGAATTTGTCTTGTCTTTTCTTCTTTTTGTGTCTTTTTTTTGAACAAATCAAATGCTTGGTTTTTGTAGGAAAGTACCTATGTTGGATTTTAGAAAAATCAAAAACTACATGGCGATATTTCAAACATCTAAAATAGAAACCGTTAATCAAATTTGATATCATGTTTCAAAGTAATGACAAATAATGTAAGCTTATACTGTATCTGTATTTATAAAGCAATGACATAATATCTTATTATTTAATAACGTATTGACTGGTGATATTTTTACATATCGGCCAATGAATTATCACTGTAACCGTACAGTTTGAACGTCAGAGTATAGTTAAAGGATTACGTTGGAGCTCTTGTTTTAAATAACCCATGATGTAATTGACTTTTTCATAGTCGGGTATGATCTTATGCCATCACTTAACAACCTAATTTTGATGAAGTTGTATGATGTTACAGGACTAACTGGATATGTTACTACGTTGACGTTCATAATCAACTGATAGTGGTTTGGTTAATTTCAAATCTCTGCGACATGCTGAATATTTATGACACTACGTTCCTTTTACATCCCGAAATCATCTTCCTCTGTCTTCAGCGAAACATTATATTTTTGGCGGTTTTTGTCGATGCAACTGGATCAGAACATTTAGCCATGTGCGAATAATAACACGTGTGTCTAAGAAAGTTAAAACTCAGTTCACTCTGATTTCCTTACGCTTCAATGGGTCTGTATCAGGCGAGAGGAGGTGTGTAGAGGACTAAACGCAATCAATGGTAACTTGTAGTTGCTACACATAAAAAAATAAACTTTGGTGTACCTTGCGTTTGGCGTGTGCGTGACCGCTGACAGCTTACGAAACTATATATATATATATATATATATATATATATATATATATATATATATATATATATATATATATATATATATATATATATATATATATATATATATATATATATATATATATATATATATATATATATATATATATATATATATATATATATATATATATATATATATATATATATATATATATATATATATATATATATATATATATATATATATTCCGACGTGTCTATATAGAAAATTTTTCAATTTTTATATAACTTGATGGTGAAACTACGGTGGGCGGTCTTGCCCCACTGGGCGCTCTTACCCTGTTTACCCCTATTTATGTTTTTTTCGCAATTTCGTTAGCTACAACTTTGTTGAAGACACCATTTCAATCAAACAATCCGCTTCTCTGATATAAAATACTCATCAGTCACACTTTTGGATAGGCATTTTTGAAACAGAAATCGTGAGTCTACATGAAGAACTGATATTAAAGAATGACCTTTTTATCAAAAAGGAACAACTGTGCAAAGTTTCATCGATAGCGGATATGATCGATTTGCGAAATAGCAGTTAAAAAAAAATGTTTGAAAAAGAGGGCTGTTTCCAATTTTTCGAAAACCTTCACCTTCGAAACATCAAATTGTTTTAAGTTCATAGAAGCAAACATAAATTGACCTGTTTGGATGGGGCGACTCTCTCAATTCAAGAGAATGTCACAGTAAATGGTTGGTGTATATTCATGTCGTCTGTGCTAGGCACGCTCGCGTGAGATTGTTTCATCGTTCGCGTAAATTTTTTTCTTGGAACTTTTTAATAATTTTTAACGCTGAGCAATGATATAATAACGAAAATTAGCATATTACAGAATTGTCCAACATTTTTTCTATACAACAACATGGTGGTTATGCTGTTATTGCCGTTTGAAATCTGACGGAACATTTGCCAGTTTCATTTGTAATTTTATAGAATGTACCCACAATCAAAGACGTAGTCCCAAGTCAAAATAAACAAATAAAATAATCATTTGATTAGAAGAGTATATGGTAAAATGGTAAAATTTAATTGGTTTTTGTGTAATCGTGATTAAATGAGATAAGAATATTCAGTCTAAGATTTTAAAACAGGGGTAATTAATTATATCTTTCAATCATTATCAATTAGGTTTAATATAAGAAACATTCAAAATTTGACACTATTTTTTACGAACATACGTTTTGCCTGTTTTTCTCATAATGTATCTGTTTATTTTCAGCTAATCGATTTAGTGCTTTACGAGAAATAGCCGAATGCAAAATGCGAGCACTCACAGCATTGGTAACAGTATTTATGTATGTAAGTTCTTATTTTCAGTTATCTATTTAGTTTTGTACTAAATGTTTTTAAAGAATGTAGAATGAAAGTTACAGAAATTCTATCAGTGACTATAAAACTGTATTTTCTTTTCAATATATTTCTATGTATTTAAATTCCCGTTACTTTCATTCCGTTTTCTTTTACGTTGCATAGTTATTTAACAATTACTGAACAAAAAAGAACAAGACTTAGATTTTACCGAAACGTATGTTGTGTTATATCACATACAGACGTTTCTGCAAGAAAAATTCCACGTAAATTTTTAAACAGAATCCGTTATAAATTATTTGTACACTAGCGCCGCATGGCGACCTAATTGTTACAACAAAATTTGTTGGCAGGTTTTTAAGACTGGTGTCGTTGGTAGCGCCATATTGCAACGTACTACTAGTACTGTACTGCCATTGTTCGCATAACAGTCCTATGTAAAATTTTTCTTGTTTTTGCGGGAATGGGTCTGTTTGGACACAATATAGCATGATACCCTAACGATAAGTTTGGTCCATACACTCACGCTCCCATTAGAAGCATCCGATCAGATCTCACTCTCCCGTTATCAGTCATATATATATCGTCCACCCGACGCGATAAAATAATCAGATATGATTAGAATAAGCCAGTTATCTCACAACCAACAGTGCGCGCAGATCGCAAATAATTCTCCACCGATACGGAACAAATAAACTTATAGTCGCTTTAAGCAATTTGTCGCTAACTGTCGTTTTTCAATAAGTGAAAATAAGTTTAACATTCAGTTCACGAGTCCGAAATCCGGTTCCTGTCGAAACATTTTTTGGTCCTTCGAACCGGATTTCTGGAACAATTTTGTGATAAAAGCGATATGAAAATCGCATAAAAGAAACAATAACCAGTGACCTATGGACGAACAACAGAATAACTTTTGGATTTGTGCAATGGAGTTTTTATACCAGTGCCAGTTTTGTTGAAACGAGCTGTTCCTGATTTGTTGCAACGAAATTCGCCATTTTGGAGATCATCAACCGAACACGTTCCTGCTACAAAGGCTGATGCAAGCGGTATTCACACTAGCCGCAACAATAGCACCAAAGCTGCTGTAACCGGGGAAGTAATTTGCATGATTTGTATGGTGTGGTAGGGTGGCTTGCATGATACGCTACCGAAAAATTGCATGTGATGAAATAAGTGGCAAAAAATTGAAATTTTACCATTGAGTGTATGCTTTCTTCTGGATGGAGCCCTGCATTTGAGTTAATTTCGCCCCGGGTTCGGTGGTTGGTCTTAGAATTGTTGGCTTTTTCTTTCTACAGTTGATTGTCTGCTTTGGTTGTCAATTTGCCGATAATTTCGCCAGTCGCACGGGACGTCGAGTCGATTGTGAGTGATTTTCTAAAAAAAAGTAGGAGGTTGTATCCAAGACACGACCGCATAACTGACGTAGAACTACGCACACTATTGATGATGATGATGATGATGATGGTCCCGCCACATACCCCTACAAAGGTTTGAGCTGGACGATTTATCTAAAGATAATTAATGTGGTCACATTTTAATCAGTTATACAAAACAAAACAAAAAACGAACTGATTTTACCTCCAGATATAAACTTTTTCAAAAACTGTATACTTGATTCATAGAGCACATAAAACTAGTACAGGGTTTTCATGACCTTCAGCCAGACCAACCACAACTATTTCATGATTTTCTCTAAGCATTCAAATAACAATTTAAATTTGCTAAAAGAAATGATTTATATCTGAAAACCGCGCGCGAGGCTCAAGCTTTTGTAGTCTCTTTCTATTATTTTCAAAGCTACAACAACATAAACGAAAAAAAAATCCATCATCACCACCGTGACGAACACAGGAGTTTTGTTGTTAAAAATTTAGAAAAGTCCAATTTAATATAAACATATAAATCAAATTTTACAACACAATCAGATCCGTTCGAATAAAACTTCGTCATTTACAAGCTACAATTAAACAATCATTATATGAATAGAAACCAAAACAAATAGTTCATCTAAAATAAATCCGTTTGTCAAAACTTCGTCATTTAAGATCCGTTTGTTCAAACTTCGTCAGGTAAACTCTACATCATTTTGAAAAATTAAGTGTCGTTCTATACAATAGAAACTTTCACGTGTGAAATACGTCGTCTCTTAAACTCCGCAAGTGTTGGTGCACGTTTAACATGTCTTGGCATCGAATTGAAAAATTTTATACCTTTATAAAACAATGAATTTTGTGAAGCTCTCGTTAGAAAGAAAGGTGTTCTTATTTCATCCGCGTTTCTAGTGTTATACCTATGAAAATCTCTTCCTCTTTCAATTCGATCATTCAAATATTGAGGTAGCAAACCATTAATTATTTTAAAAATGAACACCATAGACAAATAAACAATTCGTTGCTTCACAGATAGCCATTGCAAAGCGTCCAACATGAAAACAAAGGAAGTTAATCTATCACAATTTAAAATCAAACGCATTATTCTATTCTGCAAACGCTGTAACCTCAATAGTTGTGTGTTATTGGCTAAGTATAAAAAAGTAGGGCAAAAATCCAAATGTGGAGAGATGATTGACTTGTATAGCTGTATTTTACTACTAATCATTCAAACGGCATAGAATTTCAAACTTTTTGGCAATTTTCTTGATGACATTGTCAATGTGAGCGTTGAACTTTAGGTTGTCATCAATAATCACGCCAAGATATTTAATCTCCCGAACGCGACCAATTGCCTCATCATCGATCAAAACAGAGACATCATCATTTACAACGGTGCGCGAGAAAATCATAAATTTAGTTTTATCAATATTCAATTTCAATTGCTTAAACTTCAACCATCTGCTTAGAGAACGTAAATTTTCGTTCAAGTGTGAAACGGCTTCTTCTACATTCTTAGCTGCAATGAATAATACGGTGTCATCGGCAAAAAGATTAATATCACAAAAACGTAAAACTCGTCGCATGCCATTTATATACATAATAAACAAAAGGGGCCCTAATACACTTCCCTGTGGAACTCCAAGATCATTCTCCACGGGACTAGAAACAGAATTCTTAAAACAGTCCGTTGAGTTCTGTCAGACAAATAGCTCTCAAACCATCTGAATGCAGTACTCGAAATTCCAAAGCGCTTTATTGTGTTCAACAATGAGGGACTAGAAATTGTCTCAAAAGCGCGTTTTAGATCCAAAAAAAAAACAGCAAATATTGTGTCTCTATTTTCTAAGTTATCTTTCCATTTTGCTAGTACTACGTTAAACGCGGTTTCACACGAGTGGCCTTCCCGGTAGCCTGATTGTTCCGGAATTAGCAACGAGTTACCATTTAAATATTCTAGAAGCTGGCCTTTAACAACTAGTTCTAATATCTTTTCTAATTTGTGTAACATGTTGATGGGACGAAACTCTTCGGCTTTAATCGTTCCAGCAACCTTTTGAATCGGAAAAACCAACGATTCTTTCCACACCAATGGCACGTGCCCTGTTTGCAACGATTCATTAATAAGGTCCAGCAAAGTGTGACCAATGACATTGAAGCAATCTTGAATAACTCTAGCATTACATTATCTACTCCAGCCGTTTTACTTAATGAAAAACAAATTTTTCTCAGTTCATCTAACGTGATTGGGTGAAAACCATCAAATGTACAATTACTGTGATTCGGCTGTTTTATTTCGTCGGGTTCCTCGACCAATTCAATGGATTGATTGATCAATGAAACACTATTGACAAAATAATCATTAAACCTAGATGCAATAACTTGTTCTGAATGTTCTAATGTGCCTTCAAAAGTTATGGACCGCGGTTTACAATTACTAGGTTTTAACAAAGATTTCAAAATTTTCCATAACTCTTTGCTGTTATTTTGATGTTGAACAATCTTTCTCTGGATATATTCACAACGCTTCTTTTCAATCGCTTGTGAATATTTATTACGCGCGAACGTGTACTCAATCCAATGATTCTGATTGTTTGATCTACAAAACTATTTGTACAGTTTATCTCTCTTGCGCTTAAGGCGCAAAAGATCCAAACTATACCAGCTGTTCGAGTTTTTCAGCGAAACAAATTTATGTTCAACTAATTGATTCGTACACGTCTTCAAAATGTTAGTAAGAACAGCTGCAGATTCATCAAAACTACCGGTCGCGATTGGAAAACCCAAGCTTCTCCCAACAAGGTTCGAAACAGCCTGTTTGTTGAATATTTTCTCCAGCATTTTAATTTTATTGAATCATTATTATTATTCAAGTTTTCTAGAACATTAATTACTAATGTCTCATGATCGGTTATTTTAATATCAGAATTCGTAACTGAACCAATCGAATCAAAATTGCAATAAACATGATCAATCAAAGTTCTACTCCGCTGGGAAATACGCGTATATTCATCAACACTTTGCTTTAAATTGAAAGACTCAACTAAACGCTTCAAATGATTCGAATTTGCATAATCTCGCCAGTTAGTATTAAAATCGCCCGTCACTATATTTAATTTACTCAAATCAAGAAATTCATCAAGCCAGTTTTCCAATATTTCAAGGAAACGATGGTTACTAGCATTAGGAGAATGATACAAAACACCATAATTGCCCACCTTCATGCCACCAACTACTGTAATGCCCAAGAACCAGTTACCATCCTTAGCTTCGTTATGACAAAGCTGGAATTGAACTGATTCTCTGACATAAATAGCAACACCGCCAGTTTGCCTAGAATGTGATAAACAAGCAGCAACCTTGTATCCCGGAATACTATATTGTTCAAATGCTTCATCATCGACAATGTGAGTCTCCTATAAAAACACCAAAAGTGGACGTTTATCTTCAACAATCTGACGTAATGCAACGTAGTTTGTTGTCAACCCCGCAATATTAAAATACAAAAAATCAAACTTATTCACATTCTCGTTGGAACTTGTTTGCTATTTATTGAAACGCAGGCTGCTTTTCATTTGCTCGAATAGTCTTTTATAAATTAAACACTCTGAACTAAAAGCGGCATGGTTGACGTCACAATTAGTTTTACGCTCTTTATTTGTTTTTACACAATTGACGCATTTCAATACAGTAGATGTACACTCAGATGTCTTATGGTTTTGGCTACACCTAGAGCATGCAACACAATTTTTGCAATCCATGCTCTTGTGTCCAAATTCTCCACATTTGAAGCATCTTAGCACATTTATCGCGGGCAATACTAAGCACCGATCAAACTCTACATTTACTTGCTTAGCAGATAACAAACTATTATACGTTTCTAAATCAACTTCAATTACCGCGTTATACTTGTTATAGGTGAAGCGTGGATTTTCGTACATATTAACTACTTTTACATCATTGATTGTGATGCAATCATTTTGACTCTTTAAATAGTCAATGAAAACATCAGGAGAAAGATTCTCACTCATGCCCACTACTTTCAATCTAGGCACCGACGTGGGAACAACTGCATTGTATTTTTCACCCAGATTGCTTTGAATGCCATTTTTCACTAAATCAATATTTTCGCCAACGGCGCATTCGACAATTATGGAACCATCTTTACCGTTCCTGAAATTACTAACTTTGTGTGTTTTCAGATCTAAGTTAGTTCTTAAAAACTTCCGAGTTTCCTCGCAAGGTTGTTTGGACTCTTTGGGTTTAATCACAATAACCGGACGAGTTTTAGGTTTAACCGGTTTCGAACCGATATTAGTATTACTATTGTTACTTGAATTTGACTTATTTTTTTTACCGCGACTTTTAACAACTTGCGCAAAAGTTGCACCGTCATCAAAAACCTCATCATTATTTTCGTACTCAATTCTACGCTTTTTGCCGATTTGGTCCGATTCAGAAGAAATCGTCCCATTCCGCGCGCGAGCATTATTAATGGCAGCTATATTCTGATGCGTATTTAATTGCAAAACCGAATTATTAAATTTTTCAAATTTCTCACAAAATAATTTTTCAAGAGATTCATTCACATTTAAACTCAACCGTTCCATACCGATGTTTAACGCGCTGTTTATCTGGGTAGCAATTTGATCCCGCATTTGAATGACCGAGTCAGAGAGAGAAGATAATTTCTGCATCTCTTCTTCGATACGCTTCACGTCCGGAGTCAAATGTTGCCCACCACAACAATGGTTTGATAAACACTCATCACACTTGAAGCAAAGATTATCGTTGTCTGTAATCATCTTTGCCGTCGCCTTGGTGAGCCCGGTGCACCTGTAGTGAAACAAACGTGCACAGTTAAAGCCCACACATTTCAACGGCAAATCTGATAATACAGTTGCCGAACTACAGCCGGAGCAAATCATGACACAATACAGGTTAAACGCGGGACGCTACACCAACAAGCATGCAGAGAAGAGAGACAGAGGCAAGAAAAAATGATCGCCACCACCGCTGCTGTGAAAGCGCCGGAGGGGGATTTTATTTTATCAAACTTTAACGCGAACTTGCTGCTTAAAGCAACTGTTCTTGTACTTAGCCTTGTGTAGATTCACTACCGAAACACGTTAGAATATATCTATCGTGAATCACTTCATTATTTCACACACAAATTAACAGTTTTATATCACCACACAATAACACGACTACTGTGTTCGCCATCAAATGCGTATTAACAAATGCATAGTTGTAAGTGTTTCATTAATGAGTCATAAATCATTCCGAGTTGTGCTCTCGTCGTGTTCGGTTGCAATTCGATCTCGATAGTGCCGACCAGTAATTCGCCCACAAGGTCACCGTGCATTGTGCTCTGCTGCTCGTTGCCGTCGTCGCTGTTGAAGACAGCAAAAAGAAAAAGAAGTCAACAATAGCCCGTGCGTTGTGTCGCTGCCACAAGAAATTCGGTAGCCGGCGCACGGCCGTTTGGCTGCATTGGTCGATCGGACAACCAAGGAAGGAAGCAGCAAGCAGAGATTGGCATCGCCCGTGCGCTGATTGTGAAGGAGAGCGGCTGCATAAGCTAAGTAGTTTTTTTTGGTTTTTTTCTACAATATTATTTACTTTTGAAATTTATTTATTTCGTCAATCATAGTAGACTACATCTTAAAAACTATTGCTAACATCACAAATATAGTTATGTAATTCTAGTGTTCAATATTTTTCTAAGAGCATTTCGTGACATCGTTAAATCAATAACTTCACAATATTTATTGTAAAGACTCATCATACTATTAACTGGCCCGGCCATGGCATATTCTGTTCTATAAGAATTTAATACGAAAATTTTTCGCGTTCTTAATGAGCGTGTAGGAGCATAAAAGTTGAGTTTTCCAAGCAGATTTTCCGAACTTATGCGTTGTGAAACTAAATCGTTGACAAGAGTTACCGAAGCAATTTCTCTTCTTTTTTCAAGCGTTTCTATATTAATAAGCATGCAACGCGATTCATAACAAGGGAGAGGAAATGAATTCCAACCTAGTTTTCTTAGTGCATATAACAAAAACTGTTTTTGTACGGATTCGATTCTATTGGAATGGACGTCTTGATAAGGCGACCAAACAACACTACAGTATTCTAAGATAGATCTAACATATGTAACAAAGAGAGTTTTTATAGTGTACGGGTCTACGAAATGATAACTGAACCTTTTTATAAAACTTAGCATACTGTTGGCTCATTTGATGATCGTATTGTAGTGATCAATGAATGTTAACTTAGAATCCATAATTACTCCTAAATCTCTAATTTGATAACACCTTTCTACAACTTGATGTGCAAGAGTGCAACTGGCATGTTCAGGATTTCTTTTCCTTGTGTAGGATATAATATTACATTTTTTTACGTTGAGATCAAGAAGACTTTTTTTACACCAAATGTAGAAAATGTCAACCTCTTGTTGGAATTGTTGGATGTCTGATTTGTGTTTTATTTCCATGTACAGTTTCATGTCATCGGCATATATCAATACTTTGAGACGATTCAACACAAGGGTAACGTCATTAACAAATAAAATGAAGAGCAAAGGGCCTAAATGGGAGCCTTGTGGAACTCCAGATGTCACTTTTACTGGTACAGAAAGGTGTCCCTTAAACCTAACCGTTTGTGTCCTGTTCGTCAAATAAGATTCAATCCATTTAAGTAGGCCTGACTCAAATCCCAGTTTTTTTAATTTGAACATAAGCATGGAAATATCTACTCTGTCAAAAGCTTTACTAAAATCCGTGTATAGAGTTTCCACGAAGTTGCCTCTGTCCATAGACGCAAGAGAGAAATCAACAAATTCAAGTAAGTTGGTAGCCGTAGACCTCCCTTTGTAAAAACCATGTTGGTTACACGTTATGCGATTCTTTACCTGATTAAATATTTTTTGGTTTACGATAGCTTCAAAAAGTTTAGGAATACATGATATTATTGCAATGCCACGATAATTTTTGATGTCAGATCTCTTACCTGACTTGAAAATCGGTATAAGAAAAGATTTTTTCCAGACTGATGGAAACTGTCCGGACGTAAGGGATAAGTTGAAAAGCCAAAACAAGGGTTTTACGAAGGCAGGAGCAAGATTTTTCATAAGTGAGGGTGGAATTCCATCTGGACCTGGACCTTTTGAAGCGTCCAGTTCTTTTAGTGTTGCGAGGATTTCTTGAACAGTTATTTGCTTAATAGATACGTTATTTATTTGTTCATGCAAGTGCGAGAAATATTCAAAGTCCCTGACTTCGTCGCTATTTTTATAAACGGTTTGAAAAAAACTCGCAAACTTGTTGCAGATTTGCTTTGAGCCAGTACTGGCAAAGTCTTCATATTGCATGCGAGATGGGAAGTTATTAGACTTCATTTTATCGTTTGCAAATTTAAAAAACTGTTTTGGGTCTGATTTAATGTTATTTTCCACCCTTGTGTTGTGGTTCTCATACGCAATAGATATTTTAGTATTCAGTTCATCACAAATGTTCAAATATTTGTCCAAATTTCTTTGGTCTTTAAGTTTTTTGTGAGTTTTATGAGCTTTTTGTTTCCTATTCTTTAAATTTTTGATTTCTCTGGTGAACCAAATGGGATCTTTTGAGCTAACCGTTTTCTTTTTTGATTTTGGTACAGTTGAGTCTTAAACACTATACAGTGATGATAAAAAATTATCAACCGCTTTGTTCATATCTATTTCATTTTTTAGAAGTGATTGCCAGTCGATGTCAGTTAATTTACGATTGATTAGTTCAAAGTTTGCTTTAGTGAAGTCATATTTATATTCAGGCTGATAATCAGAGGGTCGTGATCTCTCGGTATCAATCATTAGCGAGTACTCAATTGCAGTATGAAATTTTTCATTTTTCCATAGGGGATATTCTGCTTTGTCAACACTAAAATCTTCCGTGCAATTGGTGAATAAAAAGTCTAAAAAACAGTTTTGCTCATTCCGGATTGAGTTTACCTGATTTAATCCAAGTTGACTAAAACCGTCAAAAATAAATTGCAGAGTTTCGTTTTCTCCTACTACAGGAAGTAAAAGCGATTCATTATCATCGTTTACAATAAAATCAGCATCATTTTGATTGAAATCTCCATATATATGAATTTTTGAGTTAGTTCGGGACTCATCATTCACTAATTCTACCGTCCTTAAAAATTTTTCATATGATTGCTTTTTGGCAAAGTGGGGTGGAAAGTAAACAGATACGAAAATATGGATTTCACCCTTCAACAGAACTTTAACCCAGACATCTTCAAATTCGGCATGTTTCTGGGTCATGATTTGCTCAGAATCATGCTGAACCCCAACAGCTACAAGCACTCCTCCACCTGATTTCTTATCAGATAGTGATAAATCACGATCGCTCCTGAACACATTAAAGGAACTGTTGAAAACTTCTTCACTTTTAATATCTTCGTTCCAGTTCGTTTCCGTTGCTAAGATGATTGAGTATGAACATCCACTTATTCTGTTATTAATGTGATTAATTTTGAGTGCACTGCGCATCCTGTTGAAATTCTGAGCATAAATCAAAACTTCATTGACTACTGGCGTTGTTTTTTCTTTCTCTGAGCGTCACTGATTTTGAGAACACGAATGCTTACAATAACATCCATCACACGGGAAACTTGCTGATCTAAAATTATTGTTATTGTTATAGTTGTGGCTGCCAGCCAAATGGTAAGGACACGATACAGCTGAAGAGGTCGCGGGAGTCGTTAAGTTGAGCGGGCTCGTTGAAACGGTAGGCATGAAAGATGATTGTGACTCATTATTCGCTGGGTACGGATTAAGTATTTCGCCTCGTTGAAAAGAGATATGCTGGAGATTAGGTGGGGGTCGAGAAAATTTATCCTTCGCTGCAGCAAGAAGCACACGGTCTGGTGGTAGTTGGTTGTAGTAGCTGTTGTTAAGATTCCTGTTAAGATTGAGGTAACGATTCGGGATTTGATTGTTGTTATTATTGATGCTGTTATTGTTGTTGTTGGAGTTGTTAATGTTGCGGTTGTTGTAGATGTTATTATTGCGATTGAAGTTATTATTGTTGCGGTTCTGGTGGTTGTTGTTGCTGCGGTTGTTGTAGATGTTATTGTTGTGATTGTAGTTGTTATTGTTGCGGTTCTGGTGGTTGTTATTGCTGCGGTGGTTGTAGATGTTATTGTTGCGATTGTAATTGTCATTGTTGTTCAGGTGGTTGTTATTGTTGCGGTTGTTGTAATTGTTACCATTGCGGTTGTTGTTGTTAGTATTGTTGTTGTAAGCCTGTTGTCGTCGATTCCTCCTTCTTCTGGCTGCATCTGCATTCTTCAACTGTACCAAACGACGCCTTTTACGTTCATCATAATCTGTCCAATCCGCTTTCCAAACTTTTTTGGAACCTAGAAACCGCCAACCTGAATTATTGGCGTTATCCAAATTAAGTTCTGTTGCCAAACTTGGAAGTGAAACAGGTGAAGCTATTGGGGGAGCGGCAACACTCGCTGACTTAGATCTTAGTTCTTCGATGCAGGATGACAGAGTTTTAAGTTCATCTACAATGTTTATCTCTAACGGACTGGTTTGTATTGAACAGCTGGTTGCTGTTTCTACAAACAGCTGTCCTAACTGAGAAAGTTCGTTATTTATGCTGGTCAGCGATTCCGTTAATTCGTTCCGAAGTTCGTTCCGAAGTTCGTTCTTGAATTCCGAAAAAGCAATGTTAACGAGCTGCGTCAGGTGATTTTTAAGTGTAGGCATAACACCAGCCACACTGTTGGCTTTGATGTTTGACGTTAGCGCTTGGTTTATTTGTATAAGTGACTTGTCGATACCCTCTAGAGTTTCTGGAATTGTGCTTGGTTGTTCGAGTTGGGTCACAAGTCGATGAATCACCTCTGTATTATCATCAATCAATTTCGTCAGCTTGTTCTGCTGTTTGGTCAACGTGTTCAATTCAAACGATGCCGTTACTAAAAGTTGGCAGGAATCGCAGCACGGTAGCAAAAATGCAGTTGGATCTACGGCTGGTTTATCTTGTTTGTCTTGTTTGTCTTTTTTAACGATACGCAGAGAACTTCTGCTTTTAGCAACTACTTCGGGGGGGCACGATACTCCCACACAGGAGGCATGGAATTTTCGATTACACCCTCCAACACACGACCAGAACACTTCGGCACCGGAGTCTTTCGCGCAGACTTCGCAAATTTGATTCATTTTTACCGACACAAAAACACAACAAGCAAAATGAAAACTAAGCGAAAAACAATAATTTGATTTAAATTCGCGCGTGGATAGGAGCTAACAACAAACACGTCCAACTTGGTTGACGACTGACTGATTGGCATTTTGCGTGTGTGCCTCACGCGTCCAACATGGACGACGATGGTGGCATGATCGAAAGCGGGGATGAACACCCGCTCGTTCCACCACCTAGCCCTCCCGGATACAAAGTTCTAAGGGTTAAAAACGGAGCCCCGCAGGAAGCTACCCATCGGCTTAAGCAGTATCCGGAGGGCAAAGCTGGTATTGGGGCTGTATTTTTCCGGCCGAAAGTGAAAGCATTGAACACAATGCAAATCTGTAAAGATCTGGCACGGTTTACAGCCGTAACTGAAATTACTAAATTACGCCCGAATAAGCTGCGTGTTTTGGTGTCCGACCTCAAGCAAGCAAACGAGATTGCTGCTTGTGAGCTCTTCACGCGGGAGTACCACGTGTAAATTCCAGCTCGCGTAGTTGAGATTGACGGTGTGGTCAGCGAATCGAGTCTGACTGTCGAGGACCTGTTGAAGGCTGGAAAAGGCCTTTTCAAGGATTCTAGCCTTGAACCTGCCAAGATACTTGAATGTAAGCAATTACATTCAGTATCGCTCGACAAGGGTGTAAAAACTTACACCCCTTCAGACTCTTTTCGCGTGACTTTCGCCGGGTCTGCTCTGCCGAGCTATGAGCTCGTGGACAAAGTGCGCTTGTTGTACCGCGGGTAATGAATTGCCTCAAGTGCAAACAGTTGGGCCATACAGCCTCCCACTGTGGCAATAAAGCACGTTGTGGCAAGTGCGAAGAGCAACATGCGGATGACGCCTGTAATAAGGGTGCTGAAAAGTGCCTCTATTGTGGGCAGACTCCGCATGAGCTGTCTGCATGTCCCGCGTACAAACAGCGCCAAGAGAAGATCAAGTGGTCTCTGAAAGAGCGCACTTTCGCAGAAATGCTTAAAGAGGCCGCTGCCACCAAACTGGTTTCCCCGAATCTCTTCGAGGTCTTGTCATCCGATGAGTCTGATTCTGACGATTCAGTTGGGGAACCTTCTTTTGTTGAACCCGGGAAGTCTAGAAAGAGAAAAAACCTCTCTTCTTCTAGACTTCTAGGAAGGGACAGAGAAGGTCCCCATCTGAAGTGGCTGATACTAAGAAACATAAAAGTGCTGTAGAAAAACCGAAGCAAACTCCTCCGGGATTGGCAAGATTGAATTCAAGTAAGGAGTTTCCGGCACTTCCAGGAACATCAAAAAACCCAACTGTTCCTTCTTTTTCGTCCAAGATTCAGCCAGAATCTGGACTGCTGAAGTTTTCAGATATTGTGGACTGGATTTTTGAAAATTTCAACATAACTGATCCTCTTAAAAGTCTTCTGCTGGCATTTCTATCAACAGTTTAAAAGTTTTTGAAGCAGTTGACTGCCCAATGGCCCCTCCTTGCAGCGATCGTATCCTTCGATGGCTAATTCATCGGTTGAGATGAAGGATTCTATCTCTATTTTACAGTGGAATTGTAGAAGTATCATCCCCAAAATTGATTCATTTAAAGTGTTGATTAATAAGCATAAATGCGATGCATTTTCCCTCTGTGAAACTTGGCTCACTTCTAATGTAGATCTCAATTTCCATGATTTTAATATAGTTCGCCTTGACCGAGACACCCCTTACGGAGGAGTACTTCTAGGGATTAAGAAGTGCTATTCTTTCTATCGTATTAACCTCCCCTCGGTCCCAAGCGTCGAAGCTGTCGCATGTCAAATGACAATACAAGGTAAAGAGCTTTGTATTGCCTCAATATATGTTCCTCCCAGAGCACAGGTTGGGCAACGGTTGCTCTTTGATTAAATAGAACTTCTTCCCTCGCCACGTTTGATTTTGGGAGATTTCAACTCTCACGGCGTGGCTTGGGGTTCCCCTTCTAATGATAACCGCTCCTCTTGGATCTATAACCTCTGCGACGACTTCGACATGACAATATTAAACAACGGGGACATGACACGCGTTCCGAAACCTCCAGCGCGCCCCAGTGCTTTAGATTTATCTTTATGTTCAACATCGCTACGGTTGGATTGCATATGGAAGGTAATCCTTGATCTCCACGGTAGCGATCATTTGCCCATCCAAATTTCAATTGATAATGGTTTAACTCGCACGCGATCAGTTGATATTCCGTATGAACTCACACGGAATATCGATTGGAAGTTATACGAGGAAATGATTTCAGAAGCTGTCGAGTCGATTCAACATCACCCACCACTTGAAGAATACAACCTCTCCGCGGGCTTGATTCTCGACGCCGCGTTGCAAGCCCAAACGAAGAAATATCCCGGCGTGACAATCAAAGAACGGCCTTCCACTCCGTGGTGGGACAAAGAGTGCTCCGATGTCTACACGGAAAAGTCCGACGCGTTTAAGGCCTTCTTTCGGGTGAAACGTGAACCCGCCTACTTTAAGCGGTGTTTGGAGCTTGAAACCAAGTTTAAAAGCTTGGTCCGAGCAAAGAAACGCGGATATTGGCGATGAGCACTCTTTGGAACACAGCCCGAAGAATGCGAAATCGTATAACGGTCAACGAAAGCGAGGAGTCTTCAAGTCGGTGAATATTTGACTTTGCCAGGAAAGTATGTCCGGACTCTGTTCCTGTGCAAAACATTGTTCGCGATACGTCTCCAGGCCACGACGCGATAGAATCACCATTTACGATGGCAGAATTTTCAGTTGCCCTCCTGTCCTGTGGGTTAGGTAGAATCAAATTCAACTTGTTGAAGAATCTCCCCGGCACTGCCAAGAGGCGCTTGTTGAACTTGTTCAATAAGTTCCTGGAGCAAAATATTGTACCGCAGGATTGGAGGCAAGTGAAGGTGATCGCCATCCAAAAACCGGGAAAACCGGGAAGCTTCTGATCACAACTCTTATAGGCCGATTGCAATGCTATCCTGTATCCGGAAATTGATGGAGAAAATGATACTCCGTCGTTTAGACCATTGGGTCGAATCAAATGGTCTACTATCAGATACTCAATTTGGCTTCCGCCGTGCCAGAGGAACGAATGATTGTCTTGCGTTGCTTTCTACAGATATTCAGCTAGCCTATGCTCGCAAAGAACAAATGGCATCTGTGTTCTTGGACATTAAGGGGGCTTTTGATTCCGTTTCTATTGACATTCTTTCGGGCAAACTTCACCGACAAGGATTATCACCAATTTTAAACAATTTTTTGCATAATTTGTTGTCCGAAAAGCATATGCATTTTACGCAAGGCGATTTGGCAACTTTTCGTATTAGCTACATGGGTCTTTCCCAGGGCTCATGCTTAAGCCCCCTTCTTTACAATTTTTATGTGAATGACATTGACGCATGTCTGGCAAATTTATGCACGATAAGACAACTTGCAGACGACAGCGTGGTTTCTGTTACAGGAGCCAAAGCTGCCGATTTGCAAGGACCATTGCAAGATACCTTGGACAATTTGTCTGCTTGGGCTTTACAGCTAGGTATCGAATTCTCTCCGGAGAAGACTGAGATAGTAGATTTTTCTAGGAAGCGCGAGCCTGCTCAGCTCCACTTACAGTTAATGGGTGAAACGATTTCTTAGGTTTTGGTATCTAAATATCTTGGTGTCTGGTTCGATTCAAAAGGCACCTGGGGATGTCACGTTCGGTATCTGATGAAAAAATGTCAACAGAGAGTAAATTTTCTCCGGACAATTACTGGATCATGGTGGGGCGCCCACCCAGAAGACCTTATAAGGCTTTACCAAACAACGGTATTGTCGGTGCTTGAGTACGGGTGTTTGTGCTTCCGCTCCGCTGCAAATACCCATTTAATCAAGCTGGAACGATTGCAGTATCGTTGTTTGCGTATTGCCTTAGGTTGCATGCATTCGACCCATACGATGAGTTCGGAAGTTTTGGCGGGCGTTCTCCCATTAAAAGACCGCTTTAGGGATCTGACTACTCGTATTCTCATCAAATGTGAGGTTTTGAACCCCTTAGTAATTGAAAATTTCGATAGGCTAGTTGAACTTAATTCTCAAACCCGTTTCATGACTGTGTATTTCAATCGCATGTCTCAAAGTATAAATCCTTCCTCATACACCTCCAATCGTGTCAACTTGTTAGATACTTCTGTTCCTACTGTGTTTTTCGATACATCCATGATGGAAGAAACTCGTGGAATCCCGGATCATTTATGCGTGCAACAGGTCCCTCAAATATTTTATTACAAATTTAAAAACATCAACTGCGACAATGCGTTTTATACATTATATATATGCGTTTTATATTGCGCTAGTTTGAGCGCAATGGATGTGATCCCTTAGCCCCCGATCCCCCGTCTCCAAACCCACCCGACCCTGTCCCTCCTGTTCACCCCCCCTCTGTTTACCGGTAAAACAAAAACCGGTAAAACCGATAGTTTTTTCAATACCGAAATACCGGTATTGGAGAGGCGAAAAAACCGGTATTTTCGGTATTTTTCTTAAAATTGAAAAAAAAAACTTGTCACAATTTTCATAAATCATTGTAGGGCTAATGAATGCTACCAACTTAGGTAGGCGTTAAAAATCATATGACGGTGTATATAATAAATACATTTACACAAAAGCAACATTGAACATAAATTTATTTACTAAGTAAAACAGCTAATCTCTATACACACTCATACTTACAGGGGCAACTAGTGAGTTTCGAACCTACTAGTCAACTACAAATTCTGAAAATCATAGTTTGAGGCAGCAATCACAATCATGGTCGCGAAAAAACGCAAGTCATTATTCGTTTTGTGCTATTTCAAGGTAAAACTAAAAAAATGAGATAAAAATATAAATTTGGATTAAGAATTTATTTTTTGTTGGCATCTCCGTGTGCATTGCACAGATTGAACCAAGTTATGGACAAGTTGCTCCTGATACAAAAAATATGAAGAATTGAAAAATATGAAGAATTTCACCCTAAAAATAACTGTCCCTTGAAAAATTACATTTAAATAGCTATAGCATAGTCAAAGCTTCGTCGCCCATACTGCAGTGGATATTTCTAGCTGAGAAAAATGTTTTCTCTGGTTCAACTGAATTTGGACGAACTGTTCAAACAGACAGATCCGAATAGAGAAGTATTTACCTTCGGTTCCTTCGGATTCTTGTCTGATCATCATTTTATTTTCTTCTTCATTCATTTACTCTTCTCAACAGTTTCAGTTTTTCTAAGAATTTTGAAGTTATTCACTAACTTAAAACTATGTTTGGCGATGTGAAAGAAAATTGAAATAAAAATCTGCATGTTTTTTTTTGTTCCTATGAGTTTCGAAATTATGTTCTTCGTTATCATATCACACGATTCATTCATTGAAATTTTCCAAACACTGTTAAATGTATCTGGATCGTATACCACAAGAGATCAAAACAATGGTCGCAGTGCACATAGGAGTATTACAGTCAAAAAGCTGACCAAAATACGAAAAAAATAATTTAAGTGTTCCTCGTGCTATTGATCCTTTTTGCATTCTCTGATACATACTACATTGTATGCAGCCCATCTTGAAATTTTCTGAATTGTTTACAAACGACAGTAACTATCATAACCTTGGTATTAGTTAGAGCCCATGAATAAGTCACAAAATGTTCTACGAAAAATATAAACTTCTACTCATGTTATTATAACTTTAAAGTGATTCTTGAGCGTCAACGGAGTCGCTTTAGTTCAAATAAAATCGACAGTTTCGAAATATGACAAAACTGGTATAGCTTAACCCTTAAATGCGCACGACGGTAAAAGATCATCTGAAAACATAAAATCTTTGTTTAAGAGGTTAACTGCTCTAAAATTAACCAATATGCATAAAAAATTGAAAAATTTACTTTTTAATGTGCAAATATTACCATGTTGTTTTCAAACAACACTGTGACTTTATCGCAGAATAAAGTCGAAACAATTACTTTTGTTAACAGTAATTTTAAAATTGATCTTTTGTTAGTATAATTACTGATAATTCAGACATTTTCACTAACCACTAACCTTATTTTAAAATTTATTTACAAAGACAGTCAGCACCAGTCGGGAATCTCGCCATGTTTTTTTTTCGTTTACGAGATTTTGACAGCAAAAATAAAAACAAAACATTCAAATACAGTACTTCCAGCTGTTGAGTTTTTTTCGTTAGAGTCAAGAGAGCTGGTCTAATGAATTATATTTCTAAAAAATACTAAAATACGTATATTTTAAAACGTTTTTAGTAGTGTTGTTTTAAAGCATTTAAGGGTTAATCATGAAATTGTAAAGTTGGTCGGAAGCTTCACATTCATGTCGGCCAAGGAAAGAATTGATTGCAGTGATCGAAGCAAGAGACGCAAAAGGCAAATGCTAAGAGAAAATGTACCATTGGATGAGTTGGGTTACGCAGTTAACATGACTCAATTATCTACTGGAAGCACTGTGGTTTCCAAAATATTCATATCCTTTTGAAGCGAGTGATTTAAAAAACGCTTTAAAAGTAGCAGAATCAATTACAGGTCGGACTCGATTATATACAGTCTCCGAAAAATTTTCACTGTATATAATCGAATCAGGAAAAAAAAATTTTTTTTTGTTTATTTTGCATAAATATTTTGTTGTTTTTGAATGAATAAGTAGGATTTTTGTGACTAACCCCCTTAAAGTCGCAAAAAACCTTTCTTACAAAAATATATGTATATATAATCGAATCAGAAGAAATTTTTTTTTATGTTTATTTTGCATACATCTTTTGTTGTTTTCAAATAAATAAGTAGAATTTTTTTGACTAACCCCCTTAAAGTCGCAAAAAACCTTTCTTACAAAAATATATGTATATATGTATAATCGAATCAGAAAATTTTTTTTGTTTATTTTGCATACATCTTCTGTTGTTTTTAAATAAATAAGTAGAGTTTTTTTTTGATTAACCCCCTTAAAGTCGCAAAAAACCTTTCTTACAAAAATTGATGTTTGTATAGATTTCGTAGTTACTCTTTATGTTATTGCAGTCAGCCATGGCAAGAACACTACACCGTGCTGCACGGGTGCCACTTTTGCATAGAAACACTACACGGCGTGTACGGTCGTTCTTACACAATACGCAGTGCAAGTTGCAATACACACCGTGTAGTGTTTTAAATATTTCTCCGTAGTGCGTGTTTTAAACATGGCTGATTGCAGCAAACCTTAAGAAAAATTTTGATCAGTGTGTATTGTGTTTGTTTACTCTTTTAGTTTTGATATTGTTGTGCTGCGTTTTCAAGCAATTCAGAACAAAAAATGGCAAGTGCTTACGTAAAAGCCAGGAAACGAAGAAACGTTTTAACTTTTGCTCAAAAAGCAAAAGTTCTTTACGATCTCGAACATGGTCTGTCGGTTCGTGACGTACAACAAAAATACAACATCGCTGAAGCAACTGTGTATCATTTAAAAAAAGACTGAGTATCATTTGAAAAAAGACAAAGAACGGACTTTTATGAATCAATAAGGAAGCGCTTATTTATAACGTAACGCAAGAATAATTATTGTTGATCTCCTTTCCCCCTTTGCCATGCTTTTTGTTTAAATTTTCCGTATGGGTTGCAACACTTTGCCAACCCAACACTCTTTCCCGTTTCCTGAGCGTTACATAAATTTTTAAACGTTCCCTCGCGATATTTCTGTTTTAGATCAGCTTTACTTTACTTGAAACATTATGGCTCAAAAACCAACGTTTTGGGTCAAAAAATGTTGCGTTACGTCATATTGGACTGAAGGGAACGTCCATTATTTACGTACCGTAAATAAAAACTATTTTCGACACCCTCTTTCCTCTAGGTAACGCTCTTTGTATAGATCTTCAAAATTTTAAGTATTGATTGCGACGTTTCGTCAGATCTCTACCTCCCCCAAGCGTTACGTATTTTTGGACGATCCCTATACGACATTGCTGCTTTAGGTAAGTTATACTTAAAATTGAAAAAAAAAATTTTTTTTATGATTCGATTATATACAATTTTGTATATAATCGAATCATATATAATCGAGTCAATATATAATCGAGTCTGTATATAATCGAGTCCGACCTGTATTGGCAAAAAAGTATTCACCAGAACAAGCTCTTACTATATTTGTACTTTTTTCGAATTTCAGAGTGATGGTGATCTAACTTGACGAAAACTTATTAAAAATAAGTTTTTATGTCTAAATATAAATTTTAATAGAGATAAAACCACTTTAAAACCCATTAGAAATGTAAATGATAAACATTTCTAGAGGTCCTATCTGCTTTCATCGTTTTTCCGAAACGTCTTTTCATTTTGGAAATGTTTAGCTTAAGTAACTCTCCCAAGCGTGATTTTTGTTCAGATGTTAGAGTAATCCCTCCGCTATCAACTTGTGCAAATAACGTGTCAAAAAAGATGTTTAATGAGTTGCGGTGATTGAATGAAAGTGACCGATCAAAAAATCGATCAAAGCAGATAGACCTTTTGAAATGTTTCTCTAGATTTGCTATCTGAAAACTCATTAAAAAAAATTTGGCCAAGTTTTTGTTCTACGTACTCCTATGTGCAATGGTCTAAATCTAACAAAAAAGCTGGATCGTAATTAAGCATAGGTACTCATAAATGCAAAACCATAGTTATGCAGTGACACGTCCATAGATGCAACCTGAGACGCTGAGCAAAAAATAAATTCAAAATCAAAATTAATGTAAATTTTTTAATTTTATTTTAAATAGTACAGTGAGAATAACTTGCGTTTTTTGCGGACATGATTGTCATCACTTCCCCAAACTATGATATTCAGACTTTTGTAGTTGAACAAGTAGGTTAAAAGAACACGAGTCGCCCCTGGTTTGCATAAATCCGAAAAAAACGAAAATACCGGTTTTTTACCGGTTTTACCGGTTTTTATTTTAATGAATACCGAAATACCGGTTTTTTCGAAAAGTCGGTAATACCGACCACCCTAGCCGTGACCGAAATCGCAAAAGTCAGACCAAACAAGCTACGTGCGTGGTCAATGATCTGGATCAGGCCAACGATATAGCTCGCTCTGAGCTCTTTACACGCGAGTATCGCGTGTATGTACCTGCACGAGACGTGGAGATCGACGGTGTAATAACCGATTCGAGTCTGACTGTTGAGTGTATTCTGGGAAGCGGCGTCGGCTGCTTCAAAAAATCCACTACCGAGGCGAAAGTATTGGATGTTAAGCAATTACGGTCCATGTCGCTCGTTTCCGGTAAAAAAGTATACACTCCGTCAGACTCGTTTCGCGTTACGTTTGCCGGATCTGCACTCCCTAGCCACGTTTCTATCAACCAGGTTCGTCTGCCTGTGCGTTTGTATGTGCCCCGTGTTATGAATTGCACCAATTGCAAGCAGTTAGGCCATACAGCTGCCTACTGCTGCAATAAGGCACGGTGTGGCAAGTGTGGGGAGACTCATGCGGCAGATTCTTGCAGTGTAAACGCTGAAAAGTGTATTCACTGCGGGGAAAATCTGCATGAGCTTTCCGCATGCCCGGTGTACATGCAACGCAGAGATAAAATTAAACGGTCTCTTAAGGAGCGCTCAAAGCGTTCTTACGCTGAGATTCTTAAGAAGACCGTGACCACTTCTACCATAACATCGAACCCCTTTGATCTGTTGTTTTCAGATGAAGCCGACTCTGACGAACCACTAGAGGGAACTTCTTTTGCCTGTCGTGGGGAGACTTTTTCCTCTCCTAAGCTTCCCAGGAAAGGACCTAAGGTTTCTCAAGATGGAATGAATAATACGAACAAATCTAAAAGTGCTGCGGAAAAGCCGAAGCAAACTCCTCCTGGGCTTGCAAATTTAAAGTCCCAGAAGGAGTTCCCAGCACTTCCTGGAACATCTAAAACCCCAGTTGTTCCATTTGCACACCCAGATAATCAAATAAACTCTGGATTGGTGAATTTTTCTAGCATCGAGGACTGGATTTTTGAAAACTTCAATATACCTGATCCAATTAAAAATTTCCTCACAGTACTTCTCCCAACAGTTAGATCATTTTTGAAGCAGTTGACTGCCCAATGGCCACTCCTTGCAGCGATTGTATCCTTCGATGCCTAATTCATCTGCGTATATGAAGGATCCTATCTCTGTCTTACAGTGGAATTGTAGAAGTATTTTACCAAAAATGGATTCATATCAAGTTTTGATAAATAAAAACAAATGCGATGCATTTTCCCTTTGTGAAACTTGGCTTACTTCAAATATTGATCTTAACTTCCATGATTTTAATATTATTCGCCTTGATCGAGACACCCCATATGGAGGAGTACTTCTAGGGATTAAAAAGTGCTATTCTTTCTATCGTATTACCCTCCCCTCGATTCCAGGCATCGAAGTTGTCGCATGTCAAATGACAATACAAGGTAAAGAGCTTTGTATTGCCTCAATATATATTCCTCCCAGAGCACAGGTTGGGCAACGGCTGCTCTTTGATTTAATAGAACTTCTTCCCTCGCCACGTTTGATTTTGGGAGACTTCAACTCTCATGGTGTGGCTTGGGGTTCCCCTTACAATGATAACCGCTCCTCTTTGATCTATAACCTTTGCGATGACTTCGACATGACTATTTTGAACAACGGTGAAATGACACGTATCCCGAAACCTCCAGCGCGCCCAAGCGCTTTGGATCTATCCTTACGTTCGACGTCGCTACGGTTGGATTGCACATGGAAGGTAATCCTCGATCCTCACGGTAGCGACCATTTGCCTATTCTTATTTCAATTACTAACGGTTCAACTCGCATGCGACCAATTGATATTCCGTATGACCTCACACGGAATGTCGATTAGAAGTTATACGGGGAAATGATTTCAAAAACGGTCGATTCGATTCAACATCATCCACCGCTTGAAGAATACAACCTCCTCGCGGACTTGATTCTCGACGCCGCGTTGCAAGCCCAAACGAAGAAATACCCTGGCGTAACGATCAAAGAACCGTCTCCCACTCCGTGGTGGGACAAAGAGTGCTCCGATGTCTACACGCAAAGATCCGACGCGTATCTGACCTTCCGGGATACAGACGATGCCGACGACTTTAAACGTTATTCGGAGCTTGATACCAAGTTTAAAAGCTTGACTAAGGCAAAGAAACGCGGATATTGGCGTCGGTTCGTAAACGAGACGTCGAGGGAGACATCAATGAGCACTCTTTGGAACACAGCACGGAGAATGCGGAATCGCGTAACGGTCAACGAAAGCCAGGAGTCTTCAAGTAGGTGGATATTTGATTTTGCCAGGAAAGTATGTCCGGACTCTGTTCCTGCGCAAAACCTTGTTCGCGATACGTCTCCGGGCCACGACGCGATAGAATCACCTTTTACGATGGCAGAATTTTCAGTTGCCCTCCTGTCCTGTAAAAATAACGCGCCTGGGTTAGATAGAATCAAATTCAACTTGTTGAAGAATCTACCCGGCAATGCCAAGAGGCGCTTGTTGAACTTGTTCAATAAGTTCCTGGTGCAAAACATTGTACCGCAGGATTGGAGGCAAGTGAAGGTGATCGCCATCCAAAAACCAGGGAAACCAGCTTCTGATCACAACTCTTATAGGCCGATTGCAAAGCTATCCTGTATCCGGAAATTGATGGAAAAAATGAGACTCCGTCGCTTAGACCACTAGGTCGAATCAAATGGTCTGCTATCAGATACTCAGTTTGGCTTCCGCTAAGAACAAATGGCGTCTGCGTTCTTGGACATTAAGGGGGCTTTTGACTCCGTTTCTATTGACATTCTTTCGGGTAAACTTCACCGACAAGGATTTTCTCCAATTTTAAACAATTTTTTGCACAATTTGCTGTCCGAAAAGCACATGCATTTTACGCATGGTGATTTGGCAACTTTTCGAATTAGCTACATAGGTCTTCCCCAGGGCTCATGTTTGAGCCCCCTTCTTTACAATTTTTATGTAAATGACATCGACGAAAGTCTGGCAAATTCATGCACGATAAGAGAACTTGCCGACGACAGCGTGGTCTCTGTTACAGGAGCCAAAGCTGCCGATTTGCAAGGACCATTGCAAGATACCTTGGACAATTTGTCTGCTTGGGCTCTACAGCTAGGTATCGAATTCTCTCCGGAGAAGACCGAGATAGTATTTTTTTCTAGGCAGCATGAACCTGCTCAGCTCCAAGCACAATTAATGGGTAAAACGATCTCTCAGGTTTTGGTGCATAAGTATCTTGGTATCTGGTTCGACTCTAAGGGCACCTGGGGTTGCCATGTTAGGTATCTGATGAAGAAAAGTCAGCAAAGAGTAAATTTTCTTCGTACAATAACCGGATCATGGTGGGGAGCCCACCCAGGAGACCTTATAAGGCTTTACCAAACAACGATATTGTCTGTAATTGAGTACGGGTGTTTCTGCTTCCGCTCCGCAGCAAACACACATTTGATCAAACTGGAGCGAATACAATATCGTTGTTTGCGTATCACCTTAGGTTGCATGCAATCGACCCATACGATGAGTTTGGAGGTCTTAGCCGGAGTTCTACCGTTGAAAAACCCTTCCGGAGCCTGTCTTCTCGTATTCTTATCAAATGTGAGGTCTTGAACCGTCGTGTGATTGAAAATTTTGAAAGGTTAATCGAACTCAATTCTCAAACCCGTTTTATGACATTGTATTTCAATCACATGTCCCAGAATATTAACCCTTCTTTGAATATTCCAAATCGTGTCAACTTATCAAATATTCTGATTCTACTGTGTTTTTCGATACATCCATGATAGAAGAAACTCCCGGATTATTTACGCGTGCAGCAGATCCCTAAAATTTTTTCCAATAAATATCGAAACATCAACTGCAACAATATGTTCTACACTGACGGATCACTTCTCGATGGGTCCACTGGCTTCGGTGTCTTCAATAACAATTTAACCGTCTCCCATAAGCTCGATAATCCTGCTTCTGTTTACGTCGCAGAATTAGCTGCTATTCAGTACACCCTAGGGATTATCGAAAAAATGCCCACGGACCATTATTTCATCTCTACGGACAGTCTCAGTTCTATTGAGGCTCTTTAATCGATGAAAGATGTCTAGCACTCTCCGTATTTCCTGGGGAAAATACGGGAACATCTGAGTGCTTTATCCGAAAAATCGTTTCAGATTACCTTAGCGTGGGTCCCTTCTCACTGCTCGATACCGGGCAATGAAAAAGCGGACTCTTTGGCTAAGGTGGGCGCATCAAACGGTGAAATTTATGAAAGACCAATTGCTTTTAATGAATTTTTCGCATTTGTACGTCAGAATACGATCATCAGTTGGCAAAATTCTGGGGGAACTGGGAAGGTGGTTACATTCCATTATACCCAAGGTATCGACGAATCCGTGGTTCAAGGGGTTGGATGTAGGTCGAGATTTTATTTGCGTGATGTCTCGGCTTATGTCCAATCACTATAGATTTGACGCGCATCTCCGTCGTATTGGGCTCAGGGAAAGTGGTATCTGTGCCTGTGGTGACATAGAGCACGTTGTTTGGTCATGCCCTGTACACCGTGACGCCAGGTCTAAATTAATAACTTCCCTCCGGGCCGAGGGTAGAGAACCAGCTGTCCCTGTTCGTGATGTCTTGGCGAGTCGTGACCTACCCTACATGTCCCTTATATACATTTTCCTGAAATCCATCCATGCCCAAGTCTAGTCCCATTCCTTTCCACCCACATTCAACAAAACGGCAAGAACACGTCGTAGACCTCGATTTTTGAACCAGCAATTGAACCCCACACGAACTCGCCAGGAAAACCCGAGGCCTTTCTTTATATCTTGGCTCAGCGGCACACACCATATGGCAACTTGAACACCAGCGAACAACAACAACGAACCAAAACCAGCAACTAGACCCCGCACAATACCCTCAGAACCCGAGGATTACAAGCCCCTGTCCCAGCTCATGACATCGTGGCTTAGCAGAACAAATCCATACATGCTGCATATTCATTCGATGATCATCAGACGACCATTCAACTACAAAACACTGATTGAATAATACATGCTAGTTTTAAGATAGACTTAATTTCAACTCGTAGTCGGCAGCGAGGATAAAAAATTTGCTCATAGATTTTAAGTCATCCGATATAATTGGCGCCGTTAAACATTGAATTGTATTTGTGCCGTGTCAAATAAATGATTTGTGAAGAAAAAAAAATTGTTCTTTTGAGGACAAATAAAACACTTAATTTGAAGAGGTAATAGTTTTGGGTACCAGTAGCAGTATGGTAACAGCCTCAGCGGTAGGTGCAGCCGGTACTTCCATGAGGCGGATGTTATAAGGAAGTAAATGGAAGCGGCATGGCGAAACAGTTCGGGTGTGCTTAGACGCGCGTCATTTTCCGTTGTTGATATTATTCCCCACATGAAACGAAGCGCTTTCGTACAATAGCGGCGGTATTAGCGGTAGATGCATTTGCCAACACTTACTCCAGTAAAGTCGTGTCTAATTTTCAATGTGAAAACTCCTTTCTATTGTGTTGGCCGTGCACATTAGGCCTATGCCAGGCTAAACGCGAAAAGCGGCGTGAACCGTTTCGCCCGGCCGTAGGTTAATGTGCAGCCGTAAGTAGAGCTGTGTAAAAGTATTCTACTTCAACCTCGCGGTCGTGGCTTTGCACACAACCCTCCTGTGATTTTTTCCTTTATTGCTATAACATTCAAGTGTCTAAATCCAAAATTTGGGCGCAATATCATGAAATCTGAATTTTTTATGACTTTTAAAAGCTTGGCGAACTGACGTTTTTTGTCATTTTTTTGAAAAAAAGTAGATTACTTTGAAACGGTCTGTAGCTTCAATGATAGCTTGGGTTTTTTTGACGTCAAAGAAAAAGATGTTGTAAATATTATGCAAAACAAACCCTGTTCATTAGATATTGTAAAATTTGGTCATAATAGGCCTGACACTAGGAAAAATTAAAAAAAAAACGTGATTTTTTGTAGCAAAGTTCCTTAACAGTTTAGTTGCCGCAGTTTGCCACGATTGCGACTACATTCAAAATTTAGGTAAAAACGTAAGCTTTCAAATGTATACTGCGCAAAACTGCGCAAATTGACACTTTAGTGAAAAAAGCGATAGCAGTTTTTTTTTTCATTTTTTTTGAGGTTGAAATTTTATCCAGGATTAATTTTAGTCATAACCATGATACCCCATTAATGGAAATTTATGATATCGAACGCAATTCGTAAGAATAAAATAAATATTTGGGCAAAAATTTATCAACAACAAAATTTATCAATCAAAAGTTATAAAATAAGTGTTAAATAATAAAATAGTACACAAATCTTTATGAAACTTTAAATTATGTCAAACTTTATCACTTTCTGCAAATTTTAAACAATATTAAAAACATTCAGCCCTTTTCAATTTATCATCATGAAATTCGCTAAACTGATTGAAGTGTTAAATACTAGCAGCAAATTCATACCATCAAACTCCGGCTAAAAATAGCTTGTTTGAAGATTGTTTTTGCTTCGCACTCGTTAGCATACAAAAGTAAAGCACACATTTTGCTTTATGAGAAAAAAACAAAAAAACAGTCGTCGCCCTCCGCATCTTTTCGTATTCATTTAGAACGTTGTGTCATTCCAGTGTGACTATTGGTTTTAAAATTCATAAATTCGTTGAATTTTATTATGGAGCCTTCAACTTCAGCGGCACCACCTAATTCAATGTCTAGTAAGTTGTCAATTCATGGTTATACATGTATTTAAATGTCCTCTTGCAACCATAGAAACCGGATTAGGAACAATGAAACATCAAAAATTACTAGAAGAAATGAAAATTGCAGTGAAAGACATTTTTCCTGCTGATAAGTATAAGAAACTTAAAATTTTCTGGAAACAATTCAACACGAGATTTAAGCGATCACAGCGGAAGATGATGATGCTGATGATGATTTTTGACGTAGGACTACGTCTTTGTTTTCTATACTAGATTACACTTTGTGAAAATGAAAATGAAACTGGCAAATGTTGCGTCAGATTTCAAACGGTTATAGCAAGCGAACGACTTAATGCATCTTAGTCATTTATATGTCGGTGGACAGATAAAATGTGTAACAATTTTTTGATATTATGTTCAACATTGTTGCTTTACTGCTTAATGGTGGAAAAAGGTGAAAAGTTCCAAGGTCAAGCTTTTCCATACATTTCCCTCGTTATTGGCTTGCTTTCCAAGCACAGATAATAATAACATGGATGAAATAAATTCCACTGCCTACATATTTTGACTCAACAAAGTGTTTTGGTTTGTTTGTCTTTGTATAAGCTGCGTGGCCACGCCTTAATGGTAAAAATCTACGCTGAACTCGATACAAAAGACTGCGTGTAGAAAATTCAGCTTCAGTTTAGTTTGTTCCACAATAGCCAGTGCGGTGCAGCTGTTAAAGGTACGCGACATTGAGAAACGAGAGCTGCATACGAGTCAACTTCCAGGCACTGCGGAACATGTTACACCTTTATTTTGCATACGGTAGCAACAGTTACCATCGTTCGCTGCAGGATATTTTGCTGGCACAGCTGCTGGAGGGCACAGCGGAGAGCAAATTTTATACGCGGCCAACAAAATAATCGATGCTACCGGTGGTGGTGGTGTGATCATCAGCATTCTGTAGCATACATTTCGAGCTGAAGATTATGAAATCGGTACTTTTCAGAACTATAAGATGATGAAGATAAGAGTTATGAGAATTTTCACAACTACTACTAGTGTAAAATGTTCATCTATTTCTAAATAATCATTTTGACAATAACGACCAGGGCGCACCAGAGATAAACGGTAGTGTTGGCTATGAATAGTTTATCACAACAAGATATAACCCTCATTTCAAGAATTTACACTGCTAAATTGAGTGATTTTCCGGTTTAATTGTTTAGTTCACTCGAACACTGTTATCAGTCAAATATTAGAAACGAAAATTAGTTAATCTAAGAACCAGAGTGATTTGCGCATCGGGAAAGCAAAAACTTTCTTTTGATGCTTATGAAAATCACTCAGTAGTATCGAAGGTGTTTTGGTTTGTTCCTCTTTCTCGAAGCTACGTAGCCACGCCTTAATTGCAAAAGTCCGCTCTAAACTCGACAACTAAACTAAACTAAACAAAAGACTGCGTGTAGAAAATTCAGCTTCAGTTTAGTTTGTTACACATAAGCAGTGCAGCTGTTAAAGGTACGCGACATTGAGAAACGAGAGCTGCATACGAGTCAACTTCCAGGCACTGCGGAACATGTTACACCTTTATTTTGCATACGGCAGCAACAGTTACCATCGTTCGCTGCAGGATATTTTGCTGGCACAGCTACTGGAGGGAGAGCAAATTTTATGCGCGGCCAACAAAATATTCATGGTGCGATTATCAGCGTTCTGAGTTATAAGATAAGAGTTATGAGAATTTTCGCAACTACTACTAGTGTAAAATTTTCATGTATTCATGCATCGTTAGTTTTAAAATAACGACTATCAAAAATAAACGGTAGTGTTACCTATGAACAGCGCAGCATATAATAATATTTAGTTTAGCATATATTATATCGTCAGTTGAATTCAATACTGGCACAACTCAAAATTCATAGTTTCGAGAAAAACGCGTTTGAAAATTTTCGTCAAAAATTTCTTTTTTCATTTTCGTGAAAATTTCAATTTTAAGACTTCCCATTTTTATTGAACTTGTTTGGGTCTATCATGTGCATGTAATAAGCAAGTGATAAGAGTTGTAACCTCATTTTTCCGTCTTTTAAGGGATATTTTAGATTTATGCAATAAAGGCACATATACTTATATTTCTGGAATCATTGTGAATTTTAAAACGGGTCTTTGTGAGATGAAACTTATATATATATATATATATATATATATATATATATATATATATATATATATATATATATATATATATATATATATATATATATATATATATATATATATATATATATATATATATATATATATATATATATATATATATATATATATATATATATATATATATACATATATATATATATATATATATATATATATATATATATATATATATATATATACGTTACACCACGACCGACCGGCCTAGGCGCACCCGGAGCCGAGACGTCAGCAAAAACCCAGCTGAGGCCCATAGCAACAAGCGGAGGAACCAAACCAGCAACGAAACCATAAATTGACAATCGATGACGACTGCAGGATTCGATCGAACCACGCGGACAAAGGCTGCATCAGAATTGAACCACCGGAGGAACGACGAGTCAGCGGATTTAGTTTATTTAAGCTTTCTAGATTTAATTTTCAATTCAGTCTTGTGTGTAATTCAGTAGTGATCGGACATTAAAGTGTTAATCGTAGTAATAAAGTTTTTTTTAGTTCCCGCGATAAATCACGGCATAATTGGCGCAGTCGCAAGGCCAAGTGGTTAGACAAAGTGAACAGTGTTAACAGAGTGAATATCTAGTATCACAGTCACCGAGTTCTACAAAGAGGAACAGCCCACGTCTATGGCAGACAACTGATACACCCAGCAAGAACAACCCCTGAGTGAACATCAAGGACTTGCGGATATCAGAGGACCGATCCCGCCATTTGGAAACCTACCCCATCCATCCGTCACTTCACACCAAGACTCCAGGAGATGAAAGCAGTAATCTTCCTATTAACTTACATCATCCTAATACACGGCACAAAATTTAAAGAAATATCATATAATAATGGCATAATTGCCATAAAACTAAAACAAGTTAGGATAAGAATAGGGTTTGAGAGAGTTATACACAAAATCAATATTAAATCCATTGCAAACAACATTGACTACATAGAAAAAACGACAGAAAACCTGAAAATAATAGATCATCTCAGAAGGACCCTTGATTACAAAATCCAATACGCAAGAGGAAAATTGTTGAGTTTATATCCCCGCAGAAATAGAAGAGCATTAGTTAACGCTTTAGGATCAGTAATTAAACTTATTGCAGGCAATCCAGATAACGATGATATGGAAATTATAAATCATAATTTAGAAACGTTAGAAAAGCAGGGAAACTTACTCTCTCAATCTTTATCAAGGCAAATAATTATAAACGAAAGAATTCAGAATAAACTGAATAATATTACAGATATTCTCAAGAAAATAAACAAACAAATTGTAGACCAAAATAATAACTCACTTACGACCAATACGGACTTGGAATACATTAATCTTATTATGAACCTTGACATGTTAATTCAAATTCTCACTAGCGTAGAAGAACAAATCGAATTTGCAAAGCTAAACATTTTGAATAGAAACTTATTTTCATTAGATGATAAATTGTACATTTATAACAGACTTAAAGCACAAAAATTGAATCTGGATTACTTAGATCAAATATTCCAATACAGCTCAGGAAGCGTAATTGTAAAAGGCGACGAAATCCTAATTTTGGCGAAAATACCCATTCTAGAAGACAACGAGTTCAACCTGATCAACATCCAGACGCTCAACTTAAACAACACACGAATCAGTACAGACATCAAGCTGGTGGCAAAGCACAGAGACATTATCTATAAACAAGAGCACATTTGTGACATCTGCGAAGCAACAACTCTTATCGAAGACGACTGTATCAACAACCTTTTGAATCATTTGACACCAAAATGTGTCCTAAAACCCGTCAGGCAACATATCAGAATACAAGAAATCAAAAAAGGAATCATACTATTGGATACGAATCAACAAGTATTGATTTCCGAATCATGTAATAACTCGAGATTAGTCAACACCCCGACTATTGTCGAAACAGACAATTGTACGATTAAGGTGATGAATCTCACATTTAATGGTCAAAAGCATCTAACAGACCACGAAGAATACCTCATACCAATCTATGGAAGGAAATTCATTCAACTCAACTACTCGGAAGAGCGGAATGAGATCACCCACATCAAACTGGAACACTTAAACAGTCTTCAAGAGATAAAGTTGGACCTGCATCGCTCGAAGAGGACAACAACCATCGGAGGAGGAATTCTCCTCACACTAACCTTTTTCTGCTCTTTTGCAATTTATATCATCAACAGAAGAACCAAATCTAAGGAAGATACCATCCTGAAATCCTTAAGCATGCTGAAACCACCACGGAACCTAAAGGAACCATTGGAAAAGGAGAACCCGCAACCTTACCGAGGCTCGTCCTTTTCGAAAAATCGTCCGAGGACGGACGACAATCTAAGGGGGGAGACGTTACACCACGACCGACCGGCCTAGGCGCACCCGGAGCCGATACGTCAGCAAAAACCCAGCTGAGGCCCATAGCAACAAGCGGAGGAACCAAACCAGCAACGAAACCATAAATTGACAATCGATGACGACTGCAGGATTCGATCGAACCACGCGGACAAAGGCTGCATCAGAATTGAACCACCGGAGGAACGACGAGTCAGCGGATTTAGTTTATTTAAGCTTTCTAGATTTAATTTTCAATTCAGTCTTGTGTGTAATTCAGTAGTGATCGGACATTAAAGTGTTAATCGTAGTAATAAAGTTTTTTTTAGTTCCCGCGATAAATCACGGCATAATTTATATATATACATATATATATATATATATATATATATATATATATATATATATATATATATATATATATATATATATATATATATATATATATATATATATATATATATATATATATATATATATATATATATATATATATATATATATATATATATATATATATATATATATATATATATATATATATATATATATATATATATATATATATATATATATATATATATATATACTACGTTTTCGTTAAGTCCGCGCTAGCAGAAAACTTGGTCCCGTTCAGTACCAGTTTATGAATAGAGCTATATAAAAAAAGTCGTTCGTAGTAGAATTTAATACAGGTAATGACTAAATAAATTAGTCGTATTAAGAATAACATGGAGTTAAGCTGCCATGCGCATACATAATACTATTAACGTAAGGTAGAATTTGATCAGAAGAAAACGGTAAACCAAATAAGGATCGAATGTAATCCGTTGCAAATCGCAAGGTAGTGCGAAAACGTACCCCCCGTTTCGATGTAATTTTCGTACAGTAAGAATTTCGATAAATTTTTCGGTAAGAAAGCAAGGACGATTCTTTCGCTGGTTCAGAAGCAACGAAGCACAGTTTTCGCTTAATCGTCGTCGCGTGCCCTCGATTGATTAAGTAACCGTGGTAAAAGAAAAGTTGGGCGAAAAAATTGAACATAAAATACATCTTTGGTCGTCGTCGCCGCAAAATAGACAAAAGTAGATTAGCAGGTACGAAGGTGTACTGCAAAAACTAGAGAACAATTTAGTCTTGTATCGTATCGTTTGAAAATAGTAAAAAACATGGCCGCCTGGCACCAGAAACAGTTCGTGCGTCGTGTTTATTCGCTGATCTCAGTTAAAGCAAATAAATAAAAAAAAATCGTAGTGAATAACGCAAAGTCAAATTTGCATAAGAAAAACGATAAGTTAGCAAGTACAAAAGTACTGCAAAATTGAGGCATTTAGCCTCGTTTCGTATCGCTTAAAAAAAAGGCGCCTGAAACAAAATTTTGTGCGTCTTGATTATTTGTCGTTCACAGTTACAGTAGCAATTAATAAGTTTTTAAGACTGAATTAAACGAATTTAAGTTGATATTAGAAAAGTGATACTATTAAATTGAAAGTGGAAGTGAATTCGAACCCCGATCAAGCTAAAAATAATTACCATACAAAAAAAAGTACAGTTTGTCAGAACGATTAAGAACTAAACTACTTAGAAAAATTTAATAAAATTTAAGATTAAATTTTATTAAATTTTTCAACGCTTTCCAGGGGGCATAATGTAACCGCTCGCGTAGCTGAAGTGTTGGCCAAACTTCAATGTGAAACGCTCAAAACTTCAATGTGAAACGCTTCATAATGCAACCAGGACTATAAACACGTTACTCCTGGCAACACTGTTGTTAGTCCGACTTCGGTTGTAGCACAGACATGCACCATACCACGCGTCCCGGTGGTAGCAGGTTACCAAACTAAACCTCTCTCAAACTCCTTCCGATTCAAGGATCTGGCTCAGCCAATCAGAAAGGGACAAATGTCGCTACGCGACGAGTGACAAACTTAGCAAGGCCCACTGCAGTCTAATCCAGATAGTAGATACCATTTCCAATTAGACTAGCAGGCGAGATAGTTGGTAAAGATTAAATAGTGCTAAGTGAAGCATATTATATAAAGCTACTATCCGTAGAAGAAATATTAAAGTAAAACAAGTGAAATATTACAAAGGTAATTCAAATAATTGTTAGAGTGGTTTTAAGTGAGTTAAGTTAATTATAATCATTTTGTGCAGTATACTAGTTGGAAAGCCCACCGCGTAAAATAAGAAAGTGCGACCTAACCGCCTAATTAGGCATCAGGCGTGTGGAGCACAGGTAACTACATACGACGAGAATACCAGCACCATTCGTTATTCAGTGCTATTTCGATCCGAAGGCCAAACACGTTCGAACGAAGGTTTTGGTCTTGTATACTTTGGACAGGATCCACATGGTCGGCAACAACTCACCTAGTGTCTAACCACGTGTCCGGCGATAGCTCAAGCACAAGCATCGTGATCGATCTGCTCTCTTAGTACGGGCCCCGCCAAGGTGCTGAGCAAGTGAAGTCCGCAGCTTACACGTGTTTCTTAAAAGGAGTATTCCGTTGGACCACCGAACGACCTGATCACCCAGTAGCACTACTTCGCCAGCACCGTCCCAGAGTAACAGAGTGTTTTCACTGGACCGCTCGACGAATCCAGCTCTCGAGCCGGTCGTCTGTCAACGAGATCAACAGGGAACTGGTTCAATAGCTCACTAGAGTTGGAATTTAATTTTCTCAAATTGAAGCCACCGGAAGAAGTGAGCTCGATCATCTCTTCGGATAATTTAATTGCAGAGTCGATATCGTTGGCTCCAGTCAACATGTCGTCGACATAGAAATCGTTCCTTAGCACTCTCGCCGCAACAGGATGCCTTTCTGCTTCTAGGTCTGACAGGCGCTGTAAACACTAAATTGCTAAGTACGGCGCACATGCGGTACCATATGTCACGGTAGTCAGCTGGTAGGGGCGAATTGTCTCGTTCGGAGAATTTCTCCACAGAATGCATTGAAGTCGTTGATCTGACAGACACACCTGTTTCCACGTCACCAACGATGGCTATTCGGTGGAGACGAAAACGTAACTGAATCGACAGAAGATCATCCTGTACAATTGGACCGACCATCAGGACATCGTTTAATGAGACACCCGTAGATGTTTAACACGATGCATCGAAAACTACACGCAGTTTAGTGGTCGTACTATCCGGCTTTAACACTGCGTGATGCGGAAGAAAGTATATGGGGAATTCTGGATCCTTCTCGTTCACCAACTTCATGTGGCCGAATTTCTCGTATTCGTGGATAAATTGATGATATTGAGCCTTTAGTTCGGGGTTGGCTTCTAATCGTCGTTCCAAGGCTAGGAAGCGTTTGGTAGCAATAGTTCAACACTCTCCAAGCTGCTGCAGGACGAATTCCTTTTTTGACAATGATACTATAAATCTTCCCTCGCAATTCCGAGTTGTCGTCTGATCTAAGATCGTTTCACATGTGGATTCTTCCACTGATTGTGTGCTATTCGACTTGCAGGACTCTACTTCTCAAAATCTCGCCAACTGGTCATGGATGTCCGCCAGAGTACACGAGAATGAAACTGCTTGTGGTGGATTAGTTGACTGGGTTGAGATATGTCCTGACACTATCCACCCGAATACAGTGTTTTGCAGAGTGGGGCCTTCTTCACAAATGCTGCTGCGCCCATCGACGAGAAGATCGAAGAAATATTCGGCACCGATTGTGATATCAATTTTTCCTGGTTCACAGAAGTGGGGATCGGCCAACACTATCTTGGAAAGGAATTTCCATTGATCGATGCTGACTCTTTGAGCTGGTAATATGGCTGTCAGCTCCGGAAGTACGTAGAATGACATGTGTTTACTGTAGGATGAAATCGTCTCGAACCGGGGAACAAGCGCTTACCCGTCTTCGGAATATGGATTTAGCGCCGCCTATTCCTTGAACAGCTAGGTAATCAGAATGTCCGTGCAGTTTCAATTTTTGACTAAAGTTGGTGGTCATGAAACAAAATTGTGAGCACGAATCTGTAGAGCTCGAGCTAGTCGTGTCACCCCGTACTGGTCTTTAACACTGATCATGGCTGTGGAGAGAAGGATTGAAAAAGTATAACTAGTTAGCCGCGAATTGCGGTAGTAGCAGCAGCGGGTTACGCCAGTGAACAAATCACATTACGTATCTAAGCAGCAGCGACGTCTCTATATGCCAGTTAAGGGCTTTGGTATTCTTCCCGCGATAAAGTTTTGCTTTATCTTGGCAACAACACATTTTGTGCTGAATCCAATAAAATACAATCTGTCGCGGCCGTCTTATTTACTGAATGCGAAAACAGGTTTTACTGCGAGCAAACGAAATCGCTTAATGTTACAAACCGCAACACGATACGGGTCAAAATCGTTACGTGTGTGAGAGCACCATCGGTGTTTATTCGCTGTATACAAAAATCAAATGCGAATTGTGGAACAATTCATCTAAAGAACATTAGAGAATGGTAAAACTGAACAGAAAGGCGTGGCCTACTTCGTAGGAACCTTCGGCTATAAGAGAGTGTTTTTGGTAAAATCATTCATTAGTCGGAAGGTAAGCTGGCTGGACCGTCCACAACGTTGACAGCAGTAGCAGCAGATATTAGTACTCAACAGTAACAGCGGATTGCAGCGGTTTGCGCCTGTGCACAGTGGGGCTACTTCATACAAAGGCTGGCCAAGCAAAAAAAGTGTCGATAAATGCGACAAAAACTTGGTATTTAAATAATTTTGGGGCGCTGAACACGGATTTGGCATCCATTTTTTGTTTGGGGCCGTCCATAAAGCACGAAATACAATATTTAATATTTTTTGGCACTAGACCACAAGTAGTGCCACCGGGCGTCCTCCCCATTGAAAAAATACGTAGTTTATGGACGACCCTTCGATCTAAACAAATTTTGCCTATATATATATATATATATATATATATATATATATATATATATATATATATATATATATATATATATATATATATATATATATATATATATATATATATATATATATATATATATATATATATATATATATATATATATATCGATCTTAGATCAGACGACAACTCGGAATTGCGAGGGAAGATTTATAGTATCATTGTCAAAAAAGGAATTCGTCCTGCAGCAGCTTGAAGAGTGTTGAACTATTGCTACCAAACGCTTCCTAGCCTTGGAACGACGATTAGAAGCCAACCCCGAACTAAAGGCTCAATATCATCAATTTATCCACGAATGCGAGAAATTCGGCCACATGAAGTTGGTGAACGAACTAAAGGCTCAATATCATCAATTTATCCACGAATGCGAGAAATTCGGCCACATGAAGTTGGTGAACGAGAAGGATCCAGAATTCCCCATATACTTTCTTCCGCATCACGCAGTATTAAAGCCGGATAGTACGACCACTAAACTGCGTGTAGTTTTCGATGCATCGTGTAAAACATCTACGGGTGTCTCATTAAACGATGTCCTGATGGTCGGTCCAATTGTACAGGATGATCTTCTGTCGATTCAGTTACGTTTTCGTCTCCACCGAATAGCCATCGTTGGTGACGTGGAAACAGGTGTGTCTGTCAGATCAACGACTTCAATGCATTCTGTGGAGAAATTCTCCGAACGAGACAATTCGCCCCTACCAGCTGACTACCGTGACATATGGTACCGCATGTGCGCCGTACTTAGCAATTTAGTGTTTACAGCGCCTGTCAGACCTAGAAGCAGAAAGGCATCCTGTTGCGGCGAGAGTGCTTAGGAACGATTTCTATGTCGACGACATGTTGACTGGAGCCAACGATATCGACTCTGCAATTAAATTATCCGAAGAGATGATCGAGCTCACTTCTTCCGGTGGCTTCAATTTGAGAAAATTAAATTCCAACTCTAGTGAGCTATTGAACCAGTTCCCTGTTGATCTCGTTGACAGACGACCGGCTCGAGAGCTTGATTCGTCGAGCGGTCCAGTGAAAACACTCTGTTACTCTGGGACGGTGCTGGCGAAGTAGTGCTACTGGGTGATCAGGTCGTTCGGTGGTCCAACGGAATACTCCTTTTAAGAAACACGTGTAAGCTGCGGACTTCACTTGCTCAGCACCTTGACGGGGCCCGTACTAAGAGAGCGGATCGATCACGATGCTTGTGCTTGAGCTATCGCCGGACACGTGGTTAGACACTAGGTGAGTTGTTGCCGACCATGTGGATCCTGTCCAAAGTATACAAGAAAAAAAAATTTAATCTTAAATTTTATTAAATTTTTCTAAGTAGTTTAGTTCTTAATCGTTCTGACAAACTGTACTTTTTTTTTGTATGGTAATTATTTTTAGCTTGATCGGGGTTCGAATTCACTTCCACTCTCAATTTAATAGTATCACTTTTCTAATATCAACTTAAATTTGTTTAATTCAGTCTTAAAAACTTATTAATTGCTACTGTAACTGTGAACGACAAATAATCAAGACGCACAAAATTTTGTTCCAGGCGCCTTTTTTTTTAAGCGATACGGAACGAGACTAAATGCCTCAATTTTGCAGTACTTTTGTACTTGCTAACTTATCGTTTTTCTTATGCAAATTTGACTTTGCGTTATTCACTACGATTTTTTTTTATTTATTTGCTTTAACTGAGATCAGCGAATAAACACGACGCACGAACTGTTTCTGGTTCCAGGCGGCCATGTTTTTTACTATTTTCAAACGATACGATACAAGACTAAATTGTTCTCTAGTTTTTGCAGTACACCTTCGTACCTGCTAATCTACTTTTGTCTTTTTGCGGCGACGACGAGACGGTACGAAAAACCTCCAGATTTTTCCGGAGAAACGGCGGCGCTTGGAACCGCGAGTCATCTTCAACCAAAGATGTATTTTATGTTCAATTCTTTCGCCCAACTTTTCTTTTACCACGGTTTCTTAATCAATCGAGGGCACGCGACGACGATTAAGCGAAAACGGTGCTTCGTTGCTTCTGCACCAGCGAAAGAATCGTCCTTGCTTTCTTACCGAAAAATTTATCGAAATTCTTACTGTACGAAAATTACATCGAAACGGGGGGTACGTTTTCGCACCACCTTGCGATTTGCAACGGATTACATTCGATCCTTATTTGGTTTACCGTTTTCTTCTGATCAAATTCTACCTTACGTTAATAGTATTATGTATGCTCATGGCAGCTTAACTCCATGTTATTCTTAATACGACTAATTTATTTAGTCATTACCTGTATTAAATTCTACTACGAACGACTTTTTTTATATAGCTCTATTCATAAACTGGTACTGAACGGGACCAAGTTTTCTGCTAGCGCGGACTTAACGAAAACGTAGTCGCTAACTTAACTAAACTAATACTAACTGCTGTCAACGGTTTTATTTTCTGCGGAACGAAAGATGAATCTAATCGGGACGAGAATTTCTGGGTACGTATGGCTAATTATTCTAAACTTGTTTTAAATCTGTTTTAGGTGGTTTATGCCCTGCGACTCGACACGTAAAGTGGAGGAGGTGTTTTAAGGTGTCAATTCGACTGGTTGGCTGATTCTGGATCAGCGCACATAGCTTGGAAAATTGTGTTTACTTTCGCTTTAGTTTTGATGAATGAAATACGCCGAAGGTTTTATTGGAGGTTAGATCCTTCAATTCATAACAGCAAGTGCCTATTTTTCTATGTAGGGGAACAACGGGCAACACGGACAGTGGACGCGTGATTGCTGTTTCTGATCGCGCTGGCTATGTGTTGAACTCCTTTGTCCCAGTCTTTTTGCGTTTTGTTCATTAGTGATGCCCTTATGGCGGTAGTGATCACCCTATTCGCTCTCTCCGTTGGATTTGGTGCTGGATGATACGAAGCTAGTGGCCAGTGTTGTACATTGTATTTTTTTATTAGGTTTTCGAACTCTTTCGCCCTAAACTGTGGGCCATCGTCCGATATCAACACGGACGGAGCCCCAAATAACAAAAAAACGTTATTTTCCAAAAAGGTCACTACCCCGGGGGCTTTTGCTTGTTTCATGACCTGAACTAGTGTAAATTTGAAGAAAAAATCTGTCACTACCAGCACCCATGAATTTCCGGCCTTTGAGCGTGTGTAGGGACCTAGGAAATCTACTGAGATAATTTCCCATGGGCGCTCGCACATTTTCGGTTTACCGCACGGAGGATTAACCCTGACGTTGTGAGTTTTCGCTCGTTTACATGTGAGGCATGCTTTGCAATACCGCAGTACATCGGCACTCATCCTTTGCCAATAAAACCGTTCCGCGACTGCTTGGTACGTTTTTTCATATCGAAATTGGGCTGGATCGTGATTTTTTTTATGATTTCGGACTTTTCCACGTTCTGGGGGGCGTATTTCCATCGGAATGTCGGGTCATCCTGTTTGGCTGCATTGGATACAAATTTTTAAAGTTTCTCCTCGACAATCTTATAGTCCTTGTATTTTTCTGGAAACTTGGTAACCATTCTTTTCAGCTCCTCATATGGTCTGTCCGGTACGTCCGGCGTTAGGGTTTGGATGGATCGGGACAGGGCGTCTGCACTGATATTGTCTTTCCCTTTCTTGTACTCAAACGTGATGTCACAGCCCTGTATTTTCATGGCCCATCTGGCGCTTCTGGGGCTTTTGCTGTGGATGAACATTGTTCTCAAAAAGGTAAGGCTCATTGCGTCAGTGATGATAGTAAACACGGAGAAAAAATGATGATTAAACTAACAAAAAATCATTCCGAAACAACTATATTTTCAAACTGATCTGGTGATAAACATAACGATGATTGAATGAGTTTACGGCAACGTTCAAATCAAACAGTAAAAAGCAATCGAAAATACTATGACTGATTGGATGGAATAATCATATTTTGTTAGAATAACTATAATTTTTGTTGTTGTTTGACAGCTGTCATATGTATATAGCAGCATCAAGGAACTTTCTTTTTATTCCAAACATACATTTTTTAGAAATGTGTTATGGCCATCATTCGTTGGATAAGCAGTATTTTTGATTGGAATGGTTGAAATAGTTCATGAAAATATCTATATATAAGATATTGTTGACTTCATAATAAAATTAATTATATCAATAAGATATTTAGTGCATTAAGGAATATTCTATAGGTGATATGATTATTTTGTTTTCAAATAAAATGGTAAATATTGTTGAACAGGGGGTTTCGGATGAATTAGAACCGCAAGCCTTTTTCAATTTATATTTATTTTATGAGACATCCCATCACACCAGCATTTACATAATTCAGCACTACCAATCACTCACTCTCCCTGTCTCATTATAATTCACCAAACATATATACATTTTGGAAAAAACGAACTCTTTTCGTTCATATTGTCTTCTCCCACGCTTATCTGCCACTCTGACGGTATAAGCTTGGCAGTTACAGTAAAGACAAATAAATATTCACTTTCATACATAAAGCAAAAGAAGTAAAGAAAGAATCAAATTAAAATTTGGTTTACAATATTGCAATTCATAATGCTACATATGATAAATACAGAATCAACTTCTCCAAGATCAGATCGACTTGAACTGTCCTACAGTACGGTCGCATTTTACCAACAGCTCGAGGCTAAGTCTTAGACTACCGAGAGATATTAAAATTTTGTTTTTCGCTTTCAACAGGCAATCTTTTTAAAAGACTACCTGTTGAAAGGCAAAGAAATAAATTTGTTTTTAAAGTTAACGAGTGTTTAGTGAATTAATTTGATTTGAGATATTTCTACTCAAATTCTATAGTGAAGTGAAAGTGTAGTGAAGTTGTCCAGTTATGCCTGGAAAAAATAAAAAAGCTCGCTTTGATGCGGCATCAAGGAAACGTGAGGCATCTCCTCCAAGTGACACTGAAATTTCGACTAACAGGTATGATATTCTTTCCTCTGTTGGGGATCTAGAATTCCAAACTTCTCATACTGAGCATAAAGCCGTTATGAAGAAGGTTAAAGTTCCACCTATTGTGGTATTTGTAGCAAACTTTAAAGCATTTCGATCAGAACTTTCATCATTTCTATCGAATGTGAAAGTTAATTTTCAAATTGGTCGCCAAGGCGAAATTCGTATTTTGGCCGAATCTTTTGATGGCCATAAACATCTTTTACAGTATTTGACTGAGAAGATGTATAAATTTTACTCTTTTGATGCCAAAAACGCGAGACCGTTTAAGGCTGTGTTGAAAGGTCTCTCAAATGATCAAAGTATTGATGAAATCAAAGATTGTTTGTCAGAATCACTTGGTTTTGCCCCCAACCAAGTAATTTTGATGAAACGAAAGGTAAATGCCAAAATTTTTCAAACTGGAATACACCAGGAAAATTACTTAGTACATTTTGATCGTACCAAAGTACATAATTTAAAATGTTTAGAAAAAGCACGTGTTTTATTAAACGTGCGAATAAAGTGGGAAAATTTCAAGAGACATGGAGGAATCCATAATCTTACGCAATGTCGGAGTTGTCAAGCCTATGGTCATGGAACTCGAAACTGCCATATGGCTGCAAAATGTATGATTTGTGGTGACACTAGTCACACGAAAGATATCTGCCCCGTGAAAGGGATCACTAATAGTTTCAAATGTGTAAATTGTGGGGGAAATCACAAATCTAATTTCTTTAATTGTCCTGTAAGGTCAAAAATTATTGCTTCTAGACAACGTAGGAATTCTAAACAACCTGTTGTCAATGTGGGTAATCAAAAGACTTTCAGTACTGTTCAGGCATCACCAGCACTTTCATTAACAGGTGTGTCTGTAGGTAATAATTTAAATTCAGATAACAAATTTCAGAAAAATAATCCTGTTCAGGCAGCACCAGGCTGTTCATATGCCAGTATCCTTTCAGGTAATATTTCAAATTCAAACAGTAACAAAACATTCGTGTTTGGTGCTGAAAAGTCAGCCAGTATTGATTTAGGTAATCCAACTCCCGAAAAGATTGAATACCTACAACAATCCATGCTGCAGCTAATGTCCGTTTTGTTGAACTGTAACTCGATGTATGAGGCTGTTCAAGAAGGTATAAAATTTACAACTAATATTGTTATGAAATTGAAATTCAGCAATGATTTTAGATAATGCTGTAAATCTTCTAAATTGGAATGCTCGCTCTTTAAAAGCGAAAGAGGATGAATTTTTAAATTTTTTAACAGTCCACGATGTGCATATTGCAGTTGTGACTGAAACGCTTTTAAAGCCAAATATTAAACTAAAAAAGAACCCAAATTTTATAGTTCATAGGTTTGATAGAATTGATGTTGCTGGTGGTGGAGTTGCAATAGTTATCCACCGTCGAATAAAACATCGTGTTTTACCCAGACCGATGTCATGGCAACAGTTTCCTGAAGCTGCCGCCGATGATGATGGCGCTACTGTTGGAAATATGGTCATAAGCTCTGTTCATTGTGCCGCATGTGTTACAGTACGGATTTTTCGCGAGCTTCTAACTATATTGAATGTAGGGCTATCCGGAACGTGTTGAAACATGTTTGAACGTGACCATTTATGTTCTGCACAAAATCCATAAAACGTTCAAAACAAAACAATCGTTTTTCGCTTTCTGCATTTCTTCACACCACTTGCAGCAACAGTTGATCTGGCATGGACGGTGCTTAATCGGCTGTTTCGCAAGCACTGACAGCCTCTTGACGTATAATCGAGCCAGAGAGCCAGAGAAAAACGGCTTCAAGCGTTATTCACTACGATTTTTTTTATTTATTTGCTTTAACTGAGATCAGCGAATAAACACGACGCACGAACTGTTTCTGGTTCCAGGCGGCCATGTTTTTTACTATTTTCAAACGATACGATACAAGACTAAATTGTTCTCTAGTTTTTGCAGTACACCTTCGTACCTGCTAATCTACTTTTGTCTTTTTGCGGCGACGACGAGACGGTACGAAAAACCTCCAGATTTTTCCGGAGAAACGGCGGCGCTTGGAACCGCGAGTCATCTTCAACCAAAGATGTCTTTTATGTTCAATTCTTTCGCCCAACTTTTCTTTTACCACGGTTACTTAATCAATCGAGGGCACGCGACGACGATTAAGCGAAAACTGTTCTTCGTTGCTTCTGCACCAGCGAAAGAATCGTCCTTGCTTTCTTACCGAAAAATTTATCGAAATTCTTACTGTACGAAAATTACATCGAAACGGGGGGTACGTTTTCGCACCACCTTGCGATTTGCAACGGATTACATTCGATCCTTATTTGGTTTACCGTTTTCTTCTGATCAAATTCTACCTTACGTTAATAGTATTATGTATGCTCATGGCAGCTTAACTCCATGTTATTCTTAATACGACTAATTTATTTAGTCATTACCTGTATTAAATTCTACTACGAACGACTTTTTTTATATAGCTCTATTCATAAACTGGTACTGAACGGGACCAAGTTTTCTGCTAGCGCGGACTTAACGAAAACGTAGTCGCCAACTTAACTAAACTAATACTAACTGCTGTCAACGGTTTTATTTTCTGCGGAACGAAAGATGAATCTAATCGGGACGAGAATTTCTGGGTACGTATGGCTAATTATTCTAAACTTGTTTTAAATCTGTTTTAGGTGGTTTATGCCCTGCGACTCGACACGTAAAGTGGAGGAGGTGTTTTAAGGTGTCAATTCGACTGGTTGGCTGATTCTGGATCAGCGCACATAGCTTGGAAAATTGTGTTTACTTTCGCTTTAGTTTTGATGAATGAAATACGCCGAAGGTTTTATTGGAGGTTAGATCCTTCAATTCATAACAGCAAGTGCCTATTTTTCTATGTAGGGGAACAACGGGCAACACGGACAGTGGACGCGTGATCGCTGTTTCTGATCGCGCTGGCTATGTGTTGAACTCCTTTGTCCCAGTCTTTTTGCGTTTTGTTCATTAGTGATGCCCTTATGGCGGTAGTGATCACCCTATTCGCTCTCTCCGTTGGATTTGGTGCTGGATGATACGAAGCTAGTGGCCAGTGTTGTACATTGTATTTTTTTATTAGGTTTTCGAACTCTTTCGCCCTAAACTGTGGGCCATCGTCCGATATCAACACGGACGGAGCCCCAAATAACAAAAAAACGTTATTTTCCAAAAAGGTCACTACCCCGGGGGCTTTTGCTTGTTTCATGACCTGAACTAGTGTAAATTTGAAGAAAAAATCTGTCACTACCAGCACCCATGAATTTCCGGCCTTTGAGCGTGTGTAGGGACCTAGGAAATCTACTGAGATAATTTCCCATGGGCGCTCGCACATTTTCGGTTTACCACACGGAGGATTAACCCTGACGTTGTGAGTTTTCGCTCGTTTACATGTGAGGCATGCTTTGCAATACCGCAGTACATCGGCACTCATCCTTTGCCAATAAAACCGTTCCGCGACTGCTTGGTACGTTTTTTCATATCGAAATTGGGCTGGATCGTGATTTTTTTTATGATTTCGGACTTTTCCACGTTCTGGGGGGCGTATTTCCATCGGAATGTCGGGTCATCCTGTTTGGCTGCATTGGATACAAATTTTTAAAGTTTCTCCTCGACAATCTTATAGTCCTTGTATTTTTCTGGAAACTTGGTAACCATTCTTTTCAGCTCCTCATATGGTCTGTCCGGTACGTCCGGCGTTAGGGTTTGGATGGATCGGGACAGGGCATCTGCACTGATATTGTCTTTCCCTTTCTTGTACTCAAACGTGATGTCACAGCCCTGTATTTTCATGGCCCATCTGGCGCTTCTGGGGCTTTTGCTGTGGATGAACATTGTTCTCAAAAAGGTAAGGCTCATTGCGTCAGTGATGATAGTAAACACGGAGAAAAAATGATGATTAAACTAACAAAAAATCATTCCGAAACAACTATATTTTCAAACTGATCTGGTGATAAACATAACGATGATTGAATGAGTTTACGGCAACGTTCAAATCAAACAGTAAAAAGCAATCGAAAATACTATGACTGATTGGATGGAATAATCATATTTTGTTAGAATAACTATAATTTTTGTTGTTGTTTGACAGCTGTCATATGTATATAGCAGCATCAAGGAACTTTCTTTTTATTCCAAACATACATTTTTTAGAAATGTGTTATGGCCATCATTCGTTGGATAAGCAGTATTTTTGATTGGAATGGTTGAAATAGTTCATGAAAATATCTATATATAAGATATTGTTGACTTCATAATAAAATTAATTATATCAATAAGATATTTAGTGCATTAAGGAATATTCTATAGGTGATATGATTATTTTGTTTTCAAATAAAATGGTAATATTGTTGAACAGGGGGTTTCGGATGAATTAGAACCGCAAGCCTTTTTCAATTTATATTTATTTTATGAGACATCCCATCTCACCAGCATTTACATAATTCAGCACTACCAATCACTTACTCTCCCTGTCTCATTATAATTCACCAAACATATATACATTTTGGAAAAAACGAGCTCTTTTCGTTCATATTGTCTTCTCCCACGCTTATCTGCCACTCTGACGGTATAAGCTTGGCAGTTACAGTAAAGACAAATAAATATTCACTTTCATACATAAAGCAAAAGAAGTAAAGAAAGAATCAAATTAAAATTTGGTTTACAATATTGCAATTCATAATGCTACATATGATAAATACAGAATCAACTTCTCCAAGATCAGATCGACTTGAACTGTCCTACAGTACGGTCGCATTTTACCAACAGCTCGAGGCTAAGTCTTAGACTACCGAGAGATATTAAAATTTTGTTTTTCGCTTTCAACAGGCAATCTTTTTAAAAGACTACCTGTTGAAAGGCAAAGTAATAAATTTGTTTTTAAAGTTAACGAGTGTTTAGTGAATTAATTTGGTTTGAGATATTTCTACTCAAATTCTATAGTGAAGTGAAAGTGTAGTGAACTTGTCCAGTTATGCCTGGAAAAAATAAAAAAGCTCGCTTTGATGCGGCATCAAGGAAACGTGAGGCATCTCCTCCAAGTGACACTGAAATTTCGACTAACAGGTATGATATTCTTTCCTCTGTTGGGGATCTAGAATTCCAAACTTCTCATACTGAGCATAAAGCCGTTATGAAGAAGGTTAAAGTTCCACCTATTGTGGTATTTGTAGCAAACTTTAAAGCATTTCGATCAGAACTTTCATCATTTCTATCGAATGTGAAAGTTAATTTTCAAATTGGTCGCCAAGGCGAAATTCGTATTTTGGCCGAATCTTTTGATGGCCATAAACATCTTTTACAGTATTTGACTGAAAAGATGTATAAATTTTACTCTTTTGATGCCAAAAACGAGAGACCGTTTAAGGCTGTGTTGAAAGGTCTCTCAAATGATCAAAGTATTGATGAAATCAAAGATTGTTTGTCAGAATCACTTGGTTTTGCCCCCAACCAAGTAATTTTGATGAAACGAAAGGTAAATGCCAAAATTTTTCAAACTGGAATACACCAGGAAAATTACTTAGTACATTTTGATCGTACCAAAGTACATAATTTAAAATGTTTAGAAAAAGCACGTGTTTTATTAAACGTGCGAATAAAGTGGGAAAATTTCAAGAGACATGGAGGAATCCATAATCTTACGCAATTTCGGAGTTGTCAAGCCTATGGTCATGGAACTCGAAACTGCCATATGGCTGCAAAATGTATGATTTGTGGTGACACTAGTCACACGAAAGATATCTGCCCCGTGAAAGGGATCACTAATAGTTTCAAATGTGTAAATTGTGGGGGAAATCACAAATCTAATTTCTTTAATTGTCCTGTAAGGTCAAAAATTATTGCTTCTAGACAACGTAGGAATTCTAAACAACCTGTTGTCAATGTGGGTAATCAAAAGACTTTCAGTACTGTTCAGGCATCACCAGCACTTTCATTAACAGGTGTGTCTGTAGGTAATAATTTAACTTCAGATAACAAATTTCAGAAAAATAATCCTGTTCAGGCAACACCAGGCTGTTCATATGCCAGTGTCCTTTCAGGTAATATTTCAAATTCAAACAGTAACAAACCATTCGTGTTTGGTGCTGAAAAGTCAGCCAGTATTGATTTAGGTAATCCAACTCCCGAAAAGATTGAATACCTACAACAATCTATGCTGCAGCTAATGTCCGTTTTGTTGAACTGTAACTCGATGTATGAGGCTGTTCAAGAAGGTATAAAATTTACAACTAATATTGTTATGAAATTGAAATTCAGCAATGATTTTAGATAATGCTGTAAATCTTCTAAATTGGAATGCTCGCTCTTTAAAAGCGAAAGAGGATGAATTTCTCAATTTTTTAACAGTCCACGATGTGCATATTGCAGTTGTGACTGAAACGCTTTTAAAGCCAAATATTAAACTAAAAAAGAACCCAAATTTTATAGTTCATAGGTTTGATAGAACTAATGTTGCCGGTGGTGGAGTTGCAATAGTTATCCACCGTCGAATAAAACATCGTGTTTTACCCAGACCGATGTCATGGCAACAGTTTCCTGAAGCTGCCGCCGATGATGATGGCGCTACTGTTGGAAATATGGTCATAAGCTCTGTTCATTGTGCCGCATGTGTTACAGTACGGATTTTTCGCGAGCTTCTAACTATATTGAATGTAGGGCTATCCGGAACGTGTTGAAACATGTTTGAACGTGACCATTTATGTTCTGCACAAAATCCATAAAACGTTCAAAACAAAACAATCGTTTTTCGCTTTCTGCATTTCTTCACACCACTTGCAGCAACAGTTGATCTGGCATGGACGGTGCTTAATCGGCTGTTTCGCAAGCACTGACAGCCTCTTGACGTATAATCGAGCCAGAAAGCCAGAGAAAAACGGCTTCAAGCGAAATGTATGGGGATGACGTTCGTGACAGGGATGTGGTTTTACCCCATCTTGAAACCAAAGTTATCGAGAGTTTGGGAATTGAAATTGAAACAAGTATTGGCATTTTATTTATAGCCGCAGTGTATTTGCCTTTTCAATGCACTGGTGAGCGAAAAAATTATTTCAATGGAGATTTGCAAAAACTCACAAGAAATAAATCTAAATTTTTAATCATCGGTGATTTTAATGCGAAACATCGATCTTGGAATAATGCTCAAAGCAATTCCAATGGAAAAATATTGTTTAATGATTGCTTGGCTGGATTTTATTCAGTTTTATTTCCAAATGGTCCTACATGTTATTCTTCTATTAGGAATCCATCTACAATTGATTTGGTACTAACAAATCAAAGCCATTCATGCAGTGATTTATTAACTCATGCTGACTTTGATTCTGATCATCTTCCCATAACATTTTCTATTTCCCATGAAACTATTTTAAAACCCACTAGATCTGTGTTAATTTATCACAAGACTAATTGGGATAGATATCGTTCTACGATCGAGGAAAATTTGAATGATGATATTATTTTACAAAATAGTGCTGACATTGACAGAGCATTAGAAAATTTTAGCAGCTTAATACTCAATGCCCGGAATTCATCAGTTCCTAAGGCAAGAGTGAAATTTAATGCACCAATTATTGACAGTGAACTTCAACTTCTTATATGTTTGAAGAACATACGGAGACGTCAATACCAAAGATCTCGTGATCCTGCTTTGAAAATTATTTTTCAAGAATTACAAAAGGAAACTAAACATAGATTCACTCTCTTGCGAAATGAGAATTTCATGAGAGAAGTTGAACAACTAAAACCTTATTCAAAACCTTTCTGGAAGCTTTCGAAGGTTCTTAAGAAACCCTCGAAGCCCATTCCAGTCCTTAAAGATGGTGATTGCATTTTTCTAACGAATGAACAAAAATCTCAAAAACTTGCTCAGCAGTTTGAGAGTGTTCATAACTCCAATTTGAACGTAGTAAGTCCTATTGAAAATGAAGTAAACCAAAAGTATGTTCAGATCACCACCCAAGAATTTCTTTCCGAAGAGGTATTGGAGACAGACTTGAATGAGGTGCGAACCATTCTCAAAAAATTCAAAAACATGAAAGCACCAGGAGATGATGGGGTTTTCTATATCCTCATCAAAAGACTTCCCGAAAACTCTTTAAATTTCTTGGTAAAAATTTTTAACAGATGCTTTGCACTAGCACATTTTCCTACGAAATGGAAAAATGCCAAAGTCACTCCAATTTTAAAACCCGAAAAGAAGCCAGCTGAGGCATCAAGTTATCGACCAACTAGTTTACTTTCCTCTATTAGCAAACTTTTTGAAAGAATAATTCTAAATAGAATGATAACACATATTAATGAGAACTCAATTTTTGCAAATGAGCAGTTTGGTTTCCGCCATGGGCATTCCACTTCTCATCAGTTACTTAGAGTAACAAATATGATTCGAACTAATAAATCTGAAGGCTTTTCGACTGGAGCTGCTCTTCTAGATATAGAAAAGGCATTCGACAGTGTTTGGCATAAAGGTTTAATAGCTAAAATGTCAAATTTCAGTTTTCCGCTTTACCTCACAAAAATGATACAAAGTTATTTAACTGACCGCACTCTCCAGGTAAACTATCTAAATGGTAAATCTAATAGATTGCCTGTTAGAGTTGGTGTGCCTCAGGGGAGTATCTTGGGCCCAATCTTATATAACATTTTTACTTCTGATCTTCCTGATGTGGTAGATGGCTCGGATAGCTTCGCGGTGTGTGGCGTGTAGTTCGGTCGAGCAAGCGATGGTTCAGCGTGATATGCCGACGTAGGCGTAAAGCGACTGTACTGCCGTCATGCGATCGAGCACTTTGCTGACCCCGCGTTATGCTGACGCGAGAAGGAAGTTATTAACTCTCTTTTGTGTATCACAAAATCCGAACCAAATACAACATGGCGATCCTGCCAGGAGCTAGTGAAGCTAGTGAAGTTCATCGTGATGAAGAAAAATCTATTTTAATGGTATGAAAAGCTATCGTTTTGGCAAAAAGGAACGAATTCTTGGGAAGCTATATTGGCAGAAAAATGGCAGAAAAATACACTAAGATTATCAGTTTTAACATCTGCTAGTGGTAAAAACTCAAAGAGTGGCGCTTGGTTCGGTCTAGTCGCACGCTGACCAATTGAGAAAAAAAAGTGAGCCAATAAAAGAAAAATCCTAACGTAAAAAAAAAGAAAAAAAAATGCAAGCGCAAATGGTGAACCAATAAAACATTTCAGTGTTACGAACAGTTAAAATGGGTTGGTTTTCGGCCGATGAAATTATCGCGCCCGTAACCAACACTAATAGCAGCGAGCGTAACGAAACCGCGATCGCTGTAGCCGCCTGCGTGTTAGCAGCCGTCGCCGTGAGCTATATCGCGGTAAAGTTGCTAGCCAAATTGCATCGGCAGCAAACCGAGCGGGTAGCTGACCGTGCGGTGCGGTTAAATAATACTGTCGCGCAAATATGAACAATAAGTAATAAGCCGCGAATATACAAACAATAAGTGAAAAGTGACAAAATACAAAAAAAAAGACACACAAATGAGCCAAATAAGTCGGCACGACTCAAATGTGCGAGTGCTAGAACTCTGTAACAAAGTCCTGGCGCATATCGAAGAACAAATGGATGAACAGCGGCATACATCAGCATCATCGATTTTTTTATATGTAATGGCAGCCGGAGCAGCGGTGGAAAACAACGAACCCAGGAGGATCCTAGAAGAACTGTCCACATATAAGGATGAGCTCTATTCTCTAATTACTTGGAACACCGACAATAGCTCAGCGCCTAAGCTAAGTATTTCGAAGCAAGGAAAAATAATAAACACTAAAGTATATTTTGTTTTAGGCAGAAATATAGCTCTCCAAATATTAAAGTACCACAGAGTACCTCTCAAAATATTAAAGTAGGCAACTGTAAGTAAAAAAAAAAATATATAATAATAATAAAATAACAAAATAAAATTACTACCTATATACAATAAATATTTGATAATACCTATATAATAATCAAATAGCCATAGGGAACAAATTTTCTCATATGGAAAAATTCTTCGAAGCGGGTGACACTTTAAATAAGTTGCTTGTAAATTTGAAAAAGTTTAAAAAATTAACAGCCCCGACAAAGAGGGAGAAGGTAATATTAATTAATAGAACACTAGAGAAGATTAGAAGGATAGTTCTGGAGTCTGAAGGGACTCAAAACTATCCAAAGTTCAGAAAACGGTACAAAACCCTAAAAGAAAAGGCAACGGAGTGCCTAGAAATACTTCAAGGCAATTTAGAAGACACGACGACTAGTGAATCGGAAAATTCCTATTCTGACGAAATACAAATGGCAGCAAAACTCGATCTTTCGCTAGCCCTGAAGGTTGTATCCATATTCACAGGAGACTGCGCAGAGCTAGGACATTTCCTAGAAACCGTAGACCTCCTCAAAGCGTACTCGGAGAATGTTCCCGAGACAGCTCTATTAACCTTCCTTCGGACTCGTTTGACTGGGACATCACACGAAGTGATCGAGAAAGCCAAGTCGATCGACGAAGCGAAACAAATATTAAAGGACAAATTTCCAGTCCGAATCACCCCGAAGGCGGTAGAGAATGAACTAAACCAAATGAAACAAACTAATAAAACTATTTCCGAGTTTGGTGCGGGAATAGAAAAGCTAGCTACAAAACTAGCATCGGCGCACGTTTCGAACGACACATTCGCAACGGAAGCAGCCGCAGCTAATATAGTACAGCCCATTGCTGTACAAGCATTTATTAATGGATTAAAAAATCATCAAACAGCTTTTTTCTTAAAGGCCAGAAACCCAGGCACCCTAACAAAAGCAATTAGCGATGCACTGGAAAAGAATGATACCAGCGACGAATCCATAATGTGGATTCAACCCAGGTTTCGGAGGTATAATAACAACCCTCGCGGAAACTGGCGGGGACGAGGCCGTGGTTTCCGGAATAGAGGCGGTAACCGCGGTAGAGGACAATTTTACCAAAACCAAGGAAATCCAAATAACAGAAACAATTACCAACGAGGTAATTACAACCAAGGAAACAACAATTGACGTTTCAATAACAACAATAATAATAACGAAAATAACGATGACGCAAATAATAGAAACAATGACCGCGGACGACAACAAAATAATCGTTACGCAAATATGGCAGAACAAGAAAATGGAAATAACGAAGAGGTGAACGTGGCGAATCTTTTTCGTGAATAACGCAAACAAAGGATTGCTACGTGCCAAATTTTATTTTTATCAAAGGGACGTAAATTTCATAATCGATAGCGGAGCCAGTTGTTCGCTTATATCAAAACAGTTGGTACCCAGAAATGTTAAGATCAATTACCATAATACTATTACTATAACAGGGATAAACGGAAGATCACAGTCCTTAGAGGCAATAGCCACTGAAATTTGTTTCGGCGACTATTGTTTCCCCGTAACGTTGCATGTATCGGAAAATTTACCACAGAGCGTACCGGCACTGCTCGGTACAGATTGTTTGAGAAAGTATGAAGCTAGCATAGACTTACGAACGATGAAACTAAAATTAGCTCACCAACAGTGTAAAATTACGATTCCTTTCAACAATTATCATAGTTACCACTGCGTAACTACCAGCGTAACAATACCAGCGAGAACTGAGATCCTAACATTCGTTCCAACAAAGATAAAAGGTGAATGCGTGATTTTAAACAAGCAAATATCACCATTCGTTTTTGCAGCTAACTCGGTAGCTACTCCAATTGAAAATAAACTACCAGTACGAATATTAAACGTAAATAATAAACCTGTGAATGTTGCAAATTTGCAAGTGGAAACCAAACCACTAACGGATTATAACGTCATTGAAATCACAACACTAAAGCATGAACAGAGCAGGATTGATAAACTGTTCAAAGAATTAAAACTAGATCATTTGGGATAGGACGAGAAAAAGACGATCTCCGATATTTGTAAAAAATATAATGATATATTTTGCCTAAAGGATGATCATTTGACGACATCTCGAATTTATGAACCTTCCATAAACATAAAAGAATGTTCTAAATCTTCATACACAAAACCATACAAAATACCACATTCTCAAAAAGATGAAATAAACAAACAAATAAAAACTATGCTTGAAAACGATATAATCGAGAGTGCACAATCTAAGTGGAACAGCCCAATATTATTGGTACCGAAAAAATCGGCCAATGATACAAAAAAATGGCGTTTAGTCATAGACTATAGAAAGGTCAACCAAACGCTTCAAGATGATAAATTTCCCTTGCCAAATATTGAAGAAGTTATCAACTCATTATCGGGCGCAAGATATTTCTCACACCTTGATCTATCACAAGGTTATTATCAATGCCAAATTAAACCCGAAGACAGACCTATAATAGCTTTTACAACACCAACAGGTCAATACCAAATGAAAAGGTTGCCAATGGGTTTGAAAACAAGCCCATCCTCTTTTTCTAGGTTAATGACAATTGCTATGTCAGGTCTAAATATGGAGAAATGTTTAGTCTATCTGGATGATCTGATCATCTTTGGACAAACGATTGAGGAACACAATAGAAACCTCATTAGCACTTTCGAACGTTTAAGGAAAGTTAATTTGAAACTGAACCCAGAAAAGTGTAATTTCTTCAAAAAGGAGTTGGTGTACCTAGGTCATTATATCTCTTCGAAGAAATCAAGCCTGATCCCTCGAAGATCGAAGTGATCAAAAGCTGGAAAACACCAACGACATGCGACGAAGTTAAAAGATTTGTAGCTTTCGCTAATTATTATAGAAAACACATTGAAAACTTCGCAAAAATTTGCATTCCGCTTAACAAACTAACGAGAAAAAATGTGAAGTTTGAATGGACACAGGAGTGTCAGGAATCTTTCGAACTTTTAAAAAATATATTCGTCAATCCTCCAGTATTGGATTATCCTAAATTCAACAAAGAAAATAAATTTATACTGCACACTGATGCTTCTGGTTGCGCTATAGGTGCCGTTTTATCAAATGGAAACGGAAGGCCGGTGGCGTACGCCAGTAGAGCATTAAACAGTGCAGAATATAACTATTCGACAATCGAGAAAGAACTTTTGGCCGTGGTCTGGGCGATCAGACACTTCAGACCATATTTATATGGAAAGAGGTTTTCGATCCGCACTGATCACAGGCCTTTGGTTTATCTTTTCTCGATGAAGGATCCTTCAAGCCGTCTAACCAAATTCAGATTGGCGCTTGAAGAGTATGACTTTGATATCACCTACATACAAGGAAGTCAGAATGTGATAACGGACGCGTTGTCACGTATTTCGTCTTCCGAGTTGAAAGATATAAATAACAAAGTCAACAAAGATATTCTGATAATAACAAGAAGTAATAAAAATAAAGAGTCTAGTTTGAAACAAGTCAATGAAATGCCTGGCCAACATTCTAAAGACGGAACAGACATCGAAATAATAATCTGCGAAAAACGACAATCACCTGAAGCCGAATATTGCTCAAAAAACAATCAAATAATTTTGAAACCAGCGAGCACGCTTATCCAGCTACGGCGGATAGTTATGAAGCTGAAAAAGATATGCCAAGAAAAATCAATTATTGAGCTCATATTAAAAAATAATGAACGCGCGAAAAAAATTTATATTGTAGTGTACACTAATAATTTAATGAAAGGCATGCCACCAATAAGATTGGTAAATAATAAAGTAAAGCATATCGTAGATCCAAAGGAACAAGAATTGATAATAAATGATTTTCATTTATTGCCAACGGCAGGGCACGCAGGAATAAATAAAACATTAAAAATATACAGAAAAGATACTACTGGAAGACCATGTCGAAAGACATATCGAATTACGTTCGTTCATGTGAAATTTGTCAATAGAACAAACACGTAAAACCGAACAAGACACCCATGATGCAAACAACAACTGCAACAAGTGCATTTAATAAAATATATTTGGATTTAGTTGGTCCATTGCCACCAAGCAACGAGGGATGTCAATACATTCTGACAACCCAGTGCGAACTGACTAAGTTCGTAACTGCAACACCAATACAAGATAAATCCACAAATGTTGTAGCAAGAGCTTTCGTCGAGAATGTTCTTTTAAATTATGGGATTCCAGAGGAAATAGCAACCGACAGAGGAACAGAGTTCATGTCTGAGCTATTTCAAAAAATTTGCAATCTTCTAAGAATTAAAAAGCTGAATTCCACGGCATACCACCATCAGACAGTGGGAGCTTTGGAGAATTCACACAAAACGTTAGGCAAATTTCTAAGAATATACGCATCAGGAACACCAGGAAACTGGGCATCTTGGATAAAGTATTACCAATTTGCATATAATACAACAACACACTTAGAAACGAATATGACGCCTTTTCAATTAGTTTTTGGAAAATTGTGTAGATTACCATCTAATCTGAGCGAAAACGACAAGGCAGATACCTTATACAACGTAGAGGACTATGCAAAATTTCTGAAATATAAATTACAAAAAACACAAAAGGAGACAAGAGACAAATTAATAAACTCTAAAATGAAAAGAATAACCAAATATAATGTCAATGCAAAAGATATAAGATATAATGTAGGTCAACTAATTCTTGTAAAAAATGAAACAGGATCTAAGTTGAGTAAAATATATTTAGGACCATATCCAGTAACCGCAGATAAGGGTCCTAATGTAGAAATAAGAATAGGAGACAAAATAGATATAATACATAAAACTAGATGTAAACCTTTTATAACCAATAGTGAGTAATGATTATACAATTAATAAGGCGTGTGGTAGATGGACACGAATTTTCGGATATAATATCATTAATTGTTCAATCTGAAATTATATAAAATTTATAACTATAGTGAAAAATTTTATAAAAAATAAATAGGGCGTGTGGTAGATGGCTCGATAGCTGCGCGGTGTGTGGCGTGTAGTTCGGTCGAGCAAGCGATGGTTCAGCGTGATATGCCGACGTAGGCGTAAAGCGACTGTACTGCCGTCATGCGATCGAGCACTTTGCTGACCCCGCGTTATGCTGCCGGTCATCGCCAGTGGTATAGTTTAAGCGAAGAATAGAAATAAAGAAGTGAGTCAGTCCCGTCCAGACGGGCACGCGAGAAGAAAGTTATTAACTCTCTGTTGTGTATCACAAAATCCGAACCAAATACAACACTGATTTACCACCAGGTTGTGAGAAATCTCTGTTTTGTGACGATACAAGCATTTCCGCAAAAGGAAAAAGCCTTCGTGTTATATGCAGTCGGCTTCAAAAAAGTTTAGATATATTTTCTTCATACTTACAAAAATGGAAGATTTCCCCTAATGCTTCAAAAACACAGTTAATTATTTTTCCTCATAAGCCAAGAGTTTCATTTCTCAAACCCACCCATAACCACGTTATTAAGATGAACGGTGTGGTCTTAAATTGGTCTGATCAAGTTAAATACTTAGGGCTAATTTATGATAAGAATCTTACTTCCAAGGAGCACATTGAAAATATCCAGTCAAAGTGCAATAAGTATATCAAATGTTTATATCCTCTTATCAACAGGAATTCTAGACTTTGTCTGAAGAATAAACTGTTAATTTACAAACAAATATTTAGACCAACAATGTTATATGCAGTTCCCATCTGGACAAGTTGTTGTGCAACCAGGAAGAAGACACTTCAAAGGATTCAGAATAAACTTTTGAAAATTATTTTGAAGCGTCCTCCCTGGTTTAGCACGAACAAGCTACATCGGCTCACTAATGTAGAAACATTAGAAAATATGTCGAGCCAAATTATCAACAAATTCCGACAAAAATCGTTGCAATCATCAATTGCAACGATTAGCTCACTCTATAGTCAGTAAGATAGTTTTAAGTTTATTTTAAGTTTCGTTTTATTCCTTTTTTTTCTTGACAAGTAGGCTTAATAATTTTCCTACAATTACATTATCTTAACTGCGAAAGCTAATAACATTCAATAATACTAAAAAGCGTACAAATATATATAATAGTGTTGAAATGTCACCATTTGTGGCAGAACACACAATACTAATTCTGAATAGATATTTTAGTACATAAATAAATCATTACAAACTCTCCCCCTATAAAAAAAAAATTTCTCCAAGAAGTTTAAGTAAACACTTTCCCTGTTCACCTACATCATTATCGAAAACACTTCGTATGCGATAGCGGAAATCCTCGAATCTAATAAATAACAGATTACTTTTCTCCTGATGACAATGATTAAAAACAATTCTTATAAGTTGATAACCGTCGTTGATACACAGAACCGGATATTCAATCAAGATTCGATCGTATGTCAAACCCTTCATACAAGCTTTTGTGATTTCATACAATCTTATTGAGCTGGAATTTATCCATCGTGCTTTCAAATCTTCCCACTCATCTAAATGATGCCGCAGCCAACGTTTAGTTTCACCTTACGCAGCAACTGTAATTATAATTATACAATAACATTCAGTCATGTTTAACTTCGAGAAGTAGACTGCGAAAACATATCGACGATAATTTTTACCTTAGCTTAGCAACTAATTTTGTCATAAGTGAATGAGCGAAACTTTTGCATAGAACACAATACTCGCCAAACATGTGAAAAGGGCCCATGTGCCATATGTAAACAAGCCACAATTTCACGTTTTTTGACGAATACAAGCTTAACCTGCCCATACAAATAAGATTTGTTGATTAAAAAAAACTTCTTTTATCAACAAATCTCATTTGTAGGGATAGATTACGCTTGTATTAATCACAAAATGAGAAAATTCGGCTTGTTTACAAATGGCACATGGGTCCTTTTCACATGTTTGGCGAGAATATAGTTATTTCTCGTATAGACACGAAACTTTTCATTCGAAAACACAAGCTAGAACATGTGGCTAATTATCACTATATAAATGCACATATTGTAAGAGTATCTCGTGAAGCAGAAAAAAAATACACCGTATTCCGAACGGGATCTTGTGGCACTAAAAAGAACACTACTCGAAATGAGAAACTTTCTCAGTTAATCGAGCTGATATAAGTAATCATGTTACCGACATTGTAATTACCTTCTTGTTCCGACACGCTTTCTTCTACAGAATTTTCGTTGATTGTTCGGTAATTTTCCGTTGGCGCTTTTGATCTATTGATGCTTTCTGCTTTGTAGTTGTTGTTTCGGTCATACAGGCAACCTCTTGCTAGCCGATTAAGTTTAATCTTGTTACCACATTCATCATGATAGAACGTAGGTTGGTACCATATATACTACAATGAAAATATGAATTTAAAAAAATTCTAGTATTAGGAAATGACAAAAATACCTCATCAACTGTAGGAAATACTTTTGTTAACTGTTTAGCTCTTAAAACAAGCTCATGCTTCGACAGCTTTCCAAATTCATCCACAAATTCATCAATAATGAGATGCGTGATGAGGATTCTATCTCTCTTGGTTAGCAGTTTCGTAACGATGTAGTTTGTTTTGATCTGCTGTCCTCGTTTAGATCTGTTTATTAATGCTTCTGATGTCCATGCACTGCGATTTTTGCTCGGTAAAAGTATCCTGGTCTCGGCGTCACAAGGCTTGTGGATGCTTTGCTTTACTGACAGCGGTTGTGTTCTCTTCAACGCTTGCGGGAGCTTCTTTCAACACCTCAATGTTTTCCAACGCCATTTTGAAACGTACTGAGCAAACTATACAAGAACGCAAACAGTGATGCCAGATATACGGATAAATCTGTATTATACAAACTTTCTGTGTAATGAAAACATGTAAAAAAATCTGGCATCAAAGTTTATCTAAATAATTATTCAACATACACATATCGTTGATTACATCGAATTGACATTTGGGTTGACTTTTTTTCTTTTCTGTTTGGCGTAAAAATAATATTGTTGACAATATTGAATTATATCTGAGTTCAAAATCGGAATATATAGTCCAAAGAAACAATAAAATATGGTTGTTTTAAACAGAAATTATACTTCTTATTAATTGTATTTTATACTGAATTAACAAACCATTCGTGTTTGGTGCTGAAAAGTCAGCCAGTATTGATTTAGATAATCCAACTCCCGAAAAGATTGAATACCTACAACAATCCATGCTGCAGCTAATGTCCGTTTTGTTGAACTGTAACTCGATGTATGAGGCTGTTCAAGAAGGTATAAAATTTACAACTAATGTTGTTATGAAATTGAAATTCAGCAATGATTTTAGATAATGCTGTAAATCTTCTAAACTGGAATGCTCGCTCATTAAAAGCGAAAGAGGATGAATTTTTCAATTTTTTAACAGTCCACGATGTGCATATTGCAGTTGTGACTGAAACGCTTTTAAAGCCAAATATTAAACTAAAAAAGAACCCAAATTTTATAGTTCATAGGTTTGATAGAATTGATGTTGCCGGTGGTGGAGTTGCAATAGTTATCCACCGTCGAATAAAACATCGTGTTTTACCCCATCTTGAAACCAAAGTTATCGAGAGTTTGGGAATTGAAATTGAAACAAGTATTGGCATTTTATTTATAGCCGCAGTGTATTTGCCTTTTCAATGCACTGGTGAGCGAAAAAATTATTTCAAGGGAGATTTGCAAAAACTCACAAGAAATAAATCTAAATTTTTAATCATCGGTGATTTTAATGCGAAACATCGATCTTGGAATAATGCTCAAAGCAATTCCAATGGAAAAATATTGTTTAATGATTGCTCGGCTGGATTTTATTCAGTTTTATTTCCAAATGGTCCTACATGTTATTCTTCTATTAGGAATCCATCTACAATTGATTTGGTACTAACAAATCAAAGCCATTCATGCAGTGATTTATTAACTCATGCTGACTTTGATTCTGATCATCTTCCCATAACATTTTCTATTTCCCATGAAACTATTTTAAAACCCACTAGATCTGTGTTAATTTATCACAAGACTAATTGGGATAGATATCGTTCTACGATCGAGGAAAATTGGAATGATGATATTATTTTACAAAATAGTGCTGACATTGACAGAGCATTAGAAAATTTTAGCAGCTTAATACTCAATGCCCGGAATTCATCAGTTCCTAAGGCAAGAGTGAAATTTAATGCACCAATTATTGACAGTGAACTTCAACTTCTTATACGTTTGAAGAACATACGGAGACGTCAATACCAATGATCTCGTGATCCTGCTTTGCAAATTATTTTTCAAGAATTACAAAAGGAAATTAAACATAGATTCACTCTCTTGCGAAATGAGAATTTCATGAGAGAAGTTGAACAACTAAAACCTTATTCAAAACCTTTCTGGAAGCTTTCGAAGGTTCTTAAGAAACCCTCGAAGCCCATTCCAGTCCTTAAAGATGGTGATTGCATTTTTCTAACGAATGAACAAAAATCTCAAAAACTTGCTCAGCAGTTTGAGAGTGTTCATAACTCCAATTTGAACGTAGTAAGTCCTATTGAAAATGAAGTAAACCAAAAGTATGTTCAGATCACCACCCAAGAATTTCTTTCCGAAGAGGTATTGGAGACAAACTTGAATGAGGTGCGAACCATTCTCAAAAAATTCAAAAACATGAAAGCACCAGGAGATGATGGGGTTTTCTATATCCTCATCAAAAGACTTCCCGAAAACTCTTTAAATTTCTTGGTAAAAATTTTTAACAGATGCTTTGCACTAGCACATTTTCCTACGAAATGGAAAAATGCCAAAGTCACTCCAATTTTAAAACCCGAAAAGAAGCTAGCTGAGGCATCAAGTTATCGACCAATTAGTTTACTTTCCTCTATTAGCAAACTTTTTGAAAGAATAATTCTAAATAGAATGATAACACATATTAATGAGAACTCAATTTTTGCAAATGAGCAGTTTGGTTTTCGCCATGGGCATTCCACTTCTCATCAGTTACTTAGAGTAACAAATATGATTCGAACTAATAAATCTGAAGGCTTTTCGACTGGAGCTGCTCTTCTAGATATGGAAAAGGCATTCGACAGTGTTTGGCATAAAGGTTTAATAGCTAAAATGTCAAATTTCAGTTTTCCGCTTTACCTCACAAAAATGATACAAAGTTATTTAACTGACCGCACTCTCCAGGTAAACTATCTAAATGGTAAATCTTATAGGTGTGCCTCAGGGGAGTATCTTGGGCCCAATCTTATATAACATTTTTACTTCTGATCTTCCTGATTTACCACCAGGTTGTGAGAAATCTCTGTTTTGTGACGATACAAGCATTTCCGCAAAAGGAAAAAGCCTTCGTGTTATATGCAGTCGGCTTCAAAAAAGTTTAGATATATTTTCTTCATACTTACAAAAATGGAAGATTTCCCCTAATGCTTCAAAAACACAGTTAATTATTTTTCCTCATAAGCCAAGAGTTTCATTTCTCAAACCCACCCATAACCACGTTATTAAGATGAACGGTGTGGTCTTAAATTGGTCTGATCAAGTTAAATACTTAGGGCTAATTTATGATAAGAATCTTACTTCCAAGGAGCACATTGAAAATATCCAGTCAAAGTGCAATAAGTATATCAAATGTTTATATCCTCTTATCAACAGGAATTCTAGACTTTGTCTGAAGAATAAACTGTTAATTTACAAACAAATATTTAGACCAACAATGTTATATGCAGTTCCCATCTGGACAAGTTGTTGTGCAACCAGGAAGAAGACACTTCAAAGGATTCAGAATAAACTTTTGAAAATGATTTTGAAGCGTCTTCCCTGGTTTAGCACGAGCGAGCTACATAGGCTCACTAATGTAGAAACATTAGAAAATATGTCGAGCCAAATTATCAACAAATTCCGACAAAAATCGTTGCAATCATCAATTGCAACGATTAGCTCACTCTATAGTCAGTAAGATAGTTTTAAGTTTATTTTAAGTTTCGTTTTATTCCTTTTATTCCTTTTTTTTCTTGACAAGTAGGTTTAATAATTTTCCTACAATTACATTATCTTAACTGCGAAAGCTAATAACATTCAATAATACTAAAAAGCGTACAAATATATATATAATAGTGTTGAAATGTCACCATTTGTGGCAGAACACACAATACTAATTCTGAATAGATATTTTAGTACATAAATAAATCATTACAAACTCCCCCCTATAAAAAAAAACTTCTCCAAGAAGTTTAAGTAAACACTTTCCCTGTTCACCTACATCATTATCGAAAACACTTCGTATGCGATAGCGGAAATCCTCGAATCTAATAAATAACAGATTACTTTTCTCCTGATGACAATGATTAAAATCAATTCTTATAAGTTGATAACCGTCGTTGATACACAGAACCGGATACTCAATCAAGATTCGATCGTATGTCAAACCCTTCATACAAGCTTTTGTGATTTCATACAATCTTATTGAGCTGGAATTTATCCATCGTGCTTTCAAATCTTCCCACTCATCTAAATGATGCCGCAGCCAACGTTCAGTTTCACCTTACGCAGCAACTGTAATTATAATTATACAATAACATTCAGTCATGTTTAACTTCGTGAAGTAGACTGCGAAAACATATCGACGATAATTTTTACCTTAGCTTAGCAACTAATTTTGTCATAAGTGAATGAGCGAAACTTTTGCATAGAACACAATACTCGCCAAACATGTGAAAATGTAAATATCTGTAAATTTCTTAGCGGTCCTGATGATGAATCCCAGAACTCTAGAGGCTTTGTCGATGGTAAACGAACTGTGAGGCTTGAATGTTAGCTGGGAATCCATAATAACCCCCAAGTCTTTAACTTGGTTTACGCGCTCGATTTCAGTTCCTAGCAAAGCGTATTTGTAATGTAAGGTCTGTTTTTTCCTCGAAAATGATATAATCGAGCATTTAGATGGATTAACGTCCATACGGTTCTGATGGCACCAATCGGCAAAAATATCTAGCTGACGTTGAAGGAAGTGGCAGTCTTCAATTGTGTGAACTTCAAGATAGAGTTTGAGATCATCCGCGTAAGACAACCGTGGTCCTTTAATAACTAGGTTTACGTCATTAAAATAGAGCAGGAAGATAAGTGGTCCTAGGTGACTTCCCTGCGGTATTCCAGACGTAGCGTCAAAATAAGAGGATTGGCAATCCCCAATAGCAACGATTAGACGGTGACCGGTAAGGTACGATTGGAACCATAGTAACAGATTCCCATTGATTCCAAGATTGTCAAGTTTTGCGACGGCTATGCGATGGTTCAGTTTATCGAAGGCAGCTGTCAAGTCAGTGTAAATGACATCCGTCTGAGCACGTTTCACCATACTGTCACTGATGTACGAAGTGAGACAAAGCAAATTAGTAGCGGTGGAGCGACCGGCTGTGAATCCATGTTGGTCAGTGCTTATGAAAGCTTTACAGTGAGCGAGCAAAGGCTCCATGATGACAAGTTCGAACAGTTTTGCGACAGCACAGAGTGAGGTGATGCCACGATAATTGCTCACATCGTGTTTGTTTCCCTTCTTGTGTACTGGAAACATGTAAGCCAATTTCCAGCATGACGGGAAAATACCGGAAGTGACAGATAGCTGGAAGACATGCTGAAGCGGAGAAATCAGGTTAGCAATCTGCGTTTTCAGAAACTTCGACGGAATCCCGTCAGGACCCGGGTTTAGGGATGATTTAAGTTTGCTGCAGGCTCTGGAAATCATTGTCGCGTCTAAATGAATGGTGCTCAAAGCTTGACCGGATCGTGGGGTATTACTGGCGGCACGTTCAACGTGATGATCGCTTAGTGTCAGTTCTCATCAGTGAACACACTGGCGAATTTCTTTGAGAAAAGCTGACAGATGTCTAGCGAGGTGGTTGCCTCCTTACCGTTAAATGTCATAGAGGATGGTATTCCTCCTTCATGTCGCTGTTGATTGATGAACTTCAAAACTGCCTGGGATGAGACTTGAGCTTCCTCTGTAGATCTTGTTGATAACGAAGAAAGCATCGTTTCGCAACACTTTTGTATGTGTGGTTGATTCTCACATAATGGCGTTTTAGGGACAGTGAACGGTGCTTAGTGAATTTCTTCAAGGCAGCTCTCTTCTCAGATTTCAGCTGTCGAAGTTCTCTCGTTAGCCACGGCTGTCGGGGCGCAGGATGTTGGATCTTCTTTGGAACGTATCGGTCGATGGCATAGGCCAATACGTTGGAGAGAGTTTGAGAGGCGTTTTCGGCATTGACGGAGTCTGGAATAGAGTTCCAGTCGAGCTCGGAGAAAAACTCAGCGATACTCTGGTGGTCGGCATTGCGGAAGTCGTAAAATACGGTAGCGGATGCAGTGTCAAGATCACATTTCAGATCGGCATTAATGGTTATTAATTAAGGTGGGTGGTGGGGGACTATTTTTACTAATGGAGCCGGGGCTTCGCACAAATATGGGGCCGTATCCTGGGCGCTCACAAAGCAGAGGTCTAAGATGCGGTTGTTCTGGTTAGTAATATGGTTGATTTGGGTGAGTGTGGCTGAGCTATAACAATCCAAAAGTAAAGCAGCGTTTGGATGGATACTCGAGTGATCCAGGTCCGCAAAGAAAAACCCGTCTCGATATTCTCTCCATGAAATCCGAGGAAGATTAAAATCGCCGAACACCATAACTTCGTCTGTTACTTTTACGGTTTCCAGTACTGAGAAGACTGAACGGCAATGGGCAACAATCAATTCACGCTCGTGGACTCGATCCGGAGGTATGTATAAAGCGCAGAGAAATAGCTTACGATCGCCCAATTTGATCGCTGTCCAAACCTGTTCCAGGCTCAAAGGGGCGTCATCCTCTAATGTTCTAGCTTGAAATTTAGAATTGACAGCCACGAGAACGCCCCCACCAGTAGATTTACAACTATTTTCGGCGTTTCTATCACAACGGAAAACCTCGTAGTTTTTCCCGAACACCTGACGAGAAAGTGTGCGCGAATCCAGCCAAGTCTCCGTAAGAACTATGATTTAATAGCAAAGATCCGAGACAGCAACGCGGAAATCATCGACAACGCTGTTCATACCGCCGATGTTCTGGTAGTACACGTTGACCTCCTGGTGGCGGGTAGAGAGCAGGCAGCTTGTTGATCGTATTGTTGATGTGCAGCTCGAAGTGCTGGGAGTGCAGCTAGAATGCGAAGCGGTATCAGGCATCGAGTGGGATGAATCAAAGTTAAACTCGCCTGCTGCACATGCACATATTGTAAGAGTATCTCGTGAAGCAGAAAAAAAATACACCGTATTCCGAACGGGATCTTGTGGCACTAAAAAGAACACTACTCGAAATGAGAAACTTTCTCAGTTAATCGAGCTGATGTAAGTAATCATGTTACCGTCATTGTAATTACCTTCTTGTTCCGACACGCTTTCTTCTACAGAATTTTCGTTGATTGTTCGGTAATTTTCAGTTGGCGCTTTTGATCTATTGATGCTTTCTGCTTTGTAGTTGTTGTTTCGGTCATACAGGCAACCTCTTGCTAGCCGATTAAGTTTAATCTTGTTACCACATTCATCATGATAGAACGTAGGTTGGTACCATATATACTACAATGAAAATGGGAATTAAAAAAAAAATCTAGTATTAAGAAATGACAAAAATACCTCATCAACTGTAGGAAATACTTTTGTTAACTGTTTTGCTCTTAAAACAAGCTCATGCTTCGACAGCTTTCCAAATTCATCCACAAACTCATCAATAATGAGATGCGTGATGAAGATTCTGTCTCTCTTGGTTAGCAGTTTCGTAACGATGTAGTTTGTTTTGATCTGCTGTCCTCGTTTCGATCTGTTTATTAATGCTTCTGATGTCCATGCACTGCGATTTTTGCTCGGTAAAAGTATCCTGGTCTCGGCGTCACAAGGTTTGTGGATGCTTTGCTTTACTGACAGCGGTTGTGTTCTCTTCAACGCTTGCGGGAGCTTCTTTCAACACCTCAATGTTTTCCAACGCCATTTTGAAACGTACTGAGCAAACTATACAAGAACGCAAACAGTGATGCCAGATATACGGATAAATCTGTATTATACAAACTTTCTGTGTAATGAAAACATGTAAAAAAATCTGGCATCAAAGTTTATCTAAATAATTATTCAACATACACATATCGTTGATTACATCAAATTGACATTTGGGTTGACTTTTTTTCTTTTCTGTTTGGCGTAAAAATAATATTGTTGACAATATTGAATTATATCTGAGTTCACAATCGGAATATATAGTCCAAAGAAACAATAAAATATGGTTGTTTTAAACAGAAATTATACTTCTTATTAATTGTATTTTATACTGAATTGGAAATATTAGTAGTTTGAATTTCATATCTTAATATATTTATTTGATAGATCTTTTTTTTTCTCCGTGAACTTAGTAGCCTCTACGAAGTGCCTGAAGTTGTCGATTGCCATCAACATGGCCAGACATTCCCGTTCAGTCGCACTGTACCTTCTTTGTGTTGCGGATAGTTTTTTGGAGAAATATGCGATGCATTTTCTCTCCCCGTCGATGGTTTGTGTTAGGACAGCTCCAACTGCCAAATCGGAACTATCTGTTTCAATCGCAAATGGTAGCGAGAAATCCGGGTTTGCGAGAATGGGAGGTGAAGTCAGCGCAGCCTTGAGTTTCAACAGTGCTTCATCTGCATCTTTTGTCCAGCAGATCTTACTTTTGCTTTTTTTAAAAGGTCCGAAATTGGGGCTACGATATGGCTGTAGTTGGCAATAAATCTTTGGTAAAATCCCGCCAGTCCGAGCAATCTTCTGACGTCTTTGACGCTTTTCGGGGCGGGGTAGTTCAATATCGGTTCAACCTTGGCGTTGTCGGTGGCAATGCCATCTTCGCTCAAAACGTATCCCAGATATTTCACCGATTTCTGGCAAAATTTGGATTTTCAATGCTTATGGTTAGGTTTGCCTCTTGGAGTCTGTTCGCTACGGTCTCCAGGAGCATGAAATGTTCTCTCAGGGTCTTGGACGTGACAATAATGTCATCCAGGTAAACAAATACTCGCGGTTGGAGATCGAATTTAAGTACTTTGTTCATGAGGCGACAAGGTGTCGCTCCACTGTTTAAGAGTCCAAAAGGCATTGTTTTGTAACGAAACAATCCTTTTTTTGTCCGGAATGCAGTGTAGTCCCTGCAGTTCGGTGCCAATGTGACTTGATGATAAGCATCTTTTAAATCAATTATGGAAAAATTTTTGGATTTTTCCAGTTGTTCCAAAATGTTTGTCATATTTGGAAAAGGGTATTCATCCCTTTTGGTCATTTGGTTTAACCTTCGCGCGTCGAGGCATAATCTCCATTTGCCATTCGGTTTCCGAACGGGGAGTAGAGGGTTGACGAAATCGCTACTACATTCCTCGATCGCATCCATACTGAGCAATCTATTTATCTCCTTGTCGACCTCTTCTTCGACCATAGGGGAACATTTGTAAGCCGGCATTTTCCGTGGTTTTGCATCTGGTAAAAGCTCAATGTTGTGAGTTATTAACGTCGTTCTACCGATCTTTCCTTCGTACGACTTCGGGAATTTATTTGCAATTTCCGCCAACTTCTGCTTATTTCCGGGTGATAAGGTATGTTCAGTAATCAGGGAATCTGCCGTGGCCGGTTGCTCATTCGGTGGCTCCAGCGAGGGGATATCTAAACTGTCGTCGATGGTTTCCTCTGTTTCAGGTTCTGGGACCGCCTCGTCCATCGATATGTTGTAGACGAGTGGACTAAGAAACTGAATGCCCAACGTTTTGATATGATGGCTGGATGAGCTATAATTTTGTTCAACGCGCAGTGAGTATAGTTCTCAGTTATAACACATTTTGTTACTTCTTACAAACTTATATATAATTTTGATATGAGTTTGTTACGACTGTCTGATCGGGTAAGCTTGGCAGTTACAGTACAGACAAATAAATATTCACTTTCATACATAAAGCAAAAGAAGTAAAGAAAGAATCTAATTAAAATTTGGTTTACAATATTGCAATTCATAATGCTACATATGATAAATACAGAATCAACTTCTCCAAAAAGTTTAAGTAAACACTTTCCCTGTTCACCTACATCATTATCGAAAACACTTCGTATGCGATAGCGGAAATCCTCGAATCTAATAATTAACAGATTACTTTTCTCCTGATGACAATGATTAAAATCAATTCTTATAAGTTGATAACCGTCGTTGATACACAAAACCGGATACTCAATCAAGATTCGATCGTATGTCAAACCCATGAAAGCATAAAATGTTCTCTCAGGGTCTTGGACGTGACAATAATGTCATCCAGGTAAACAAATACTCACGGTTGGAGATCGAATTTAAGTACTTTGTTCATGAGGCGACAAAGTGTCGCTCCACTGTTTAAGAGTCCAAAAGGCATTGTTTTGTAACGAAACAATCCTTTTTTTGTCCGGAATGCAGTGTAGTCCCTGCAGTTCGGCGCCAATGTGACGTGATGATAAGCATCTTTTAAATCAATTATGGAAAAATATTTGGAGTTTTCCAGTTGTTCCAAAATGTTTGTCATATTTGGAAAAGGGTATTCATCCCTTTTGGTCATTTGGTTTAACCTTCGCGCGTCGAGGCATAATCTCCATTTGCCATTCGGTTTCCGAACGGGGAGTAGAGGGTTGACGAAATCGCTACTACATTCCTCGATCGCATCCATACTGAGTAATCTATTTATCTCCTTGTCGACCTCTTCTTCGACCTAAGGGGAACATTTGTAAGCCGGGATTTTCCGTGGTTTTGCATCTGGTAAAAGCTCAATGTTGTGAGTTATTAACGTCGTTCTACCGATCGTTCCTTCGTACGACTTCGGGAATTTATTTGCAATTTCCGCCAACTTCTGCTTATTTCCGGGTGATAAGGTATGTTCAGTAATCAGGGAATCTGCCGTGGCCGGTTGCTCATTCGGTGGCTCCAGCGAGGGGATATCTAAACTGTCGTCGATGGTTTCCTCTGTTTCTGGTTCTGGGACCGCCTCGTCCATCGATATGTTGTAGACGAGTGGACTAAGAAACTGGATGCCCAACGTCTGGATATCAGGGCTTGATCTGGGGTGGTTTCGCGGGTGGTCCAACTCGAGGGAGGACTGTTCTCCAATTGTGGGTCGTATATTGAAGGCTTGCCAGAGATCGTAGCCACAAATTAGTTCTTTGGCGATTTCTGGTATCACGACCGTTGGAATGACCCTCGTTTGGCTGTGAAACGTAAAGGGTAAGTAAACAAAACCCTCGCATTTCAATCTTTCTCCGTTGGCAGTTTGAACTTTTAGTCTAACGGGTTCAATTTTTAAATTCCACCGCCTGACCAAATCTAGCGAGCTGATCACGGAAATACTTGCTCCGGAGTCCAAAAGGCCGCGGGCTGGTGTGCCAAAGACTTCTACTGTGATATGAGGACAAGTAATTAAGTTCAAGTTAAGGGTAAATATCTGTTTAAAGTAGTCAAAATTAGTATCAGGGACCATGCTTTCAATTGTGCTAGAAGAAGGTGGATCCCTCAAAACTTCTTCTCGTTCTCGTTTTTTGAATCGTTTTTTTCTTGGTGGTCTCTGGGACAATTACTTTTGCTGACTCCTGGTTCCCCACACGCGTAGCAGTAAATCCTCTTTGGTTGTTGACACTCCCTGGCTACTTTACGAACTAATTTCATTTTTGTCTTATGACTTACATTTTAAGTTTAGTAAAGCGGGCAATGTATGCAGTTTGCGAGGATGCGAAAATGATCGGGAATAGAAGGTGTGACTTTTAGGCTTAGAATTTTTTTTCCCTCGTCCAGACGGGACTCGAACCCGCAATCTCCGTTGTCTCCGGCAAGGTGTTTTGGCCAATTAAACTACTGGGAAAGGTATAAATAGTTCTAAACCAAAGTCGAATCACCCTCTACTATTGTGTTCCCGTATCTCAGCACGCCAACGATGAACTGCACATACTGCCTGGTGGGAGTTTATTTTTGTAACTGAGAGAGTGATCTCTTCACGCACACAGTGTATAACGACTTATTATATCTACAGTGGCGCAAGCGATGAGACACGTCAGTTGCTGGCTAGACTCCGAACGCGTATCACGGAAGAGCTCCGTTGGCTAAATTTACTTTACGAACTAATTTCATTTTTGTCTTATGACTTACATTCTAAGTTTAGTAAACCGGGCAATGTATGCAGTTTGCGAGGATGCGAAAATGATCGGGAATAGAAGGTGTGACTTTTAGGCTTAGAAAAAAATTTTTTTTCCTCGTCCAGACGGAACTCGAACCCGCAATCTCCGTTGTCTCCGGCAAGGTGTTTTGGACAATTAAACTACTGGGAAAGGTATAAATAGTTCTAAACCAAAGTCGAATCACCCTCTACTATTGTGTTCCCGTATCTCAGCACGCCAACGATGAATTGCACACACTGCCCGGTGGGAGTTTATTTTTGTAATTGAGAGAGTGATCTCTTCACGCACACAGTGTATAACGACTTGTTATATCTACAGTGGCGCAAGCGATGAGACACGTCAGTTGCTGGCTAGACTCCAAACGCGTATCACGGAAGAGCTCCGTGGGCTAAATTTACTTTACGAACTAATTTCATTTTTGTCTTATGACTTACATTTTAAGTTTAGTAAAGCGGGCAATGTATGCAGTTTGCGAGGATGCGAAAATGATCGGGAATAGAAGGTGTGACTTTTAGGCTTAGAAAATTTTTTCCCTCGTCCAGACGGGACTCGAACCCGCAATCTCCGTTGTCCCCGGCAAGGTGTTTTGGCCAATTAAACTACTGGGAAAGGTATAAATAGTTCTAAACCAAAGTCGAATCACCCTCTACTATTGTGTTCCCGTATCTCAGCACGCCAACGATGAACTGCACACACTGCCCGGTGGGAGTTTATTTTTGTAACTGAGAGAGTGATCTCTTCACGCACACAGTGTATAACGACTTATTATATCTACAGTGGCGCAAGCGATGAGACACGTCAGTTGCTGGCTAGACTCCGAACGCGTATCACGGAAGAGCTCCGTTGGCTAAATTTACTTTAGGAACTAATTTCATTTTTGTCTTATGACTTACATTTTAAGCTTAGTAAGTAGTTTAATTGGCCAAAACACCTTGCCGGAGACAACGGAGATTGCGGGTTCGAGTCCCGTCTGGACGAGGGAAAATTTTTTCTAAGCCTAAAAGTCACACCTTCTATTCCCGATCATTTTCGCATCCTCGCAAACTGCATACATTGCCCGCTTTACTAAACTTAAAATGTAAGTCATAAGACAAAAATGAAATTAGTTCGTAAAGTAAATTTAGCCAACGGAGCTCTTCCGTGATACGCGTTCGGAGTCTAGCCAGCAACTGACGTGTCTCATCGCTTGCGCCACTGTAGATATAATAAGTCGTTATACAATGTGTGCGTGAAGAAATCACTCTCTCAGTTACAAAAATAAACTCCCACCGGGCAGTGTGTGCAGTTCATCGTTGGCGTGCTGAGATACGGGAACACAATAGTAGAGGGTGATTCGACTTTGGTTTAGAACTATTTATACCTTCTAGAAAATCTATAACGAGCGTCTTAGCAGAGTGATTGAGATCAATCAAAGAAATAGTTATCGGTTTCCGTTATACTCTACTAAATTTTTTGGAAATAAATATTGAAATTCAGTCCGCAAATATATATTTCGACTGTGACGTACAGTCTTCCTCAGTGCTTATGTGGACTGGTCGGTATTGAACAATCGATCATCGATATAGAAGCTGGGATGGACAGTTGTAAACTTTCCACAGAACAAACTGGTGAAGTACGCCAAATTTTTTCAAAAATTACTAAGACACTGCCACGTCATGAAAATTCGTCTGATTTAAAGACAGTTGAGGAATTACGTGAAAAACCTGTTTTCTATTTAAAAGCAGATAAGGGGAACAAAACCGTCATCATGGACAAGTCTGACTATGATGAACAAATAACCCAAAAAATTGATAAAGGTCCATATTGGCAACTGCGACTTAATCCTCTTGCTGATATGGTAAAACGTGTAGAAAATACAATAAAAGAATGCAAACCCGTTTTGGGTAATGCGTTACAAAATCTTCGTGTTTCAAATCCAGTTCTTCCAAGAATAAAGGGTCTCCCCAAAATTCACAAACCTGGAAATGAAATGAGAGAAATTATCTCAGCGGTAGGGGCTCCCACAGAAAAATTGGCTAAATGGCTGGTAAAAGAATTTCAAGCCATGCCCCATAAATTACCAAGTCGATCAGTAAAGAGCACCGGAGATTTCGTTGGAAATTTAAGATCCTCGGGTAACATCCAATCTGATGAGATAATGGTTTCATTTGACGTTACGGCCTTATTTCCTAGCGTTCCAGTGAATGAAACCTTAAACCTTTTAGAGGACTGGCTTCTTTCCCAATATTTTGATAATACTTGGAAAAAGAAAGTTGACAGTTTGTTGAAACTTTCACGCCTTTGCATGAAAGAAAACTACTTCACATTTCGTGGTAAATTTTACAAACAGACTAAAGGGGCACCAATGGGGAATCCTCTTTCTCCCTTTCTATGTGAGCTCTTCATGGCAAATATAGAAAGTACATTAGAGAAGAGGAACATCTTACCGATTCGATGGTGGAGGTATGTGGATGATATTTTTTGTATTTTGAAAAGGGCGGATCTTGAAACTTTTTTCATATCCCTTAATAATACCCATAAAAATATAAACTTCACAATTGAAAAAGAACTTAACAACAGACTCCCTTTCTTGGACGTCGTTGTAGTCAGAAAGTCTACGGACTTGGAATTTGAAATTTATCGGAAACCCACGAATACAAAACGGGTAATACCTAACACTTCAAACCATCCCTTCCAGCATAAAATGGCATCCTTCCATCATATGATCCACCGCATGGAAACTTTACCTCTAAGTGAAGTAGCCAAGCAAAAGGAACTGGAATATATTTTCGAAATTGCTAAACTTAATGGCTACAATGAAAAAAATGATTTATAAAAAGAAGCGTGCTCAAATTCGGAAAACTTTTACAACACTCAACCCAATAACAGAAGATCTGAAAAGGGTAGCCGTTGTATATGACGTTAACTTGACACGCCCACTTCGTTCAAAATTTAGAAAATTTGGGATGGATATTGTCTACACTAGTAGAAATACCCAACTCAAAACAATATTAGGGTCTACCAAAAACCCTATTGATACCCTGAACAAAGCTGGAATTAATGAAATTGCATGCAGTCACTGTGACATGGTTTACATTGGACAAACTAAACGCAACCTAGGGATACGTTTCAAAGAACATTTCGCAGAAGTGACCAAAGCAAGTAAAGTTTCAACAAATGCCCCACCACACCATTTCAAATCAAAAGTGGCTGAACATATTTTTAACGAGGAACATCCACTAACTTCGGATAACATTCACCTCCTCCGCCCCGTTAATAATTTATGGAAATTAGACGTAGCTGAAAGTTTAGAAATTTATAAACAACACTCATGCACGCTTCTCAATAAAGACGCAGGTAATCACCCCTCATGGCTATTCAATCTGCTTCCCAAAAACCCCAGACATGGTAAGGTAAACAATCGACCGCATAATTCCCTACCTAACTCCAATTAAGGGTGCTAAATTTTCATTTTTACCTACTACAAATAAAAAAAACAGGATTTACGCTTTGCTCTTTACCAGTCCACATAAGCACTGAGGAAGACTGTACGTCACAGTCGAAATATATATTTGCGGACTGAATTTCAATATTTATTTCCAAAAAATTTAGTAGAATATAACGGAAACCGATAACTATTTCTTTGATTGATCTCAATCACTCTGCTAAGACGCTCGTCATAGATTTTCTAGATTCATCTTCGATTGCTCTGTCTTTATTCGGGTTTTCGAAATTCATTGTGAGGTAGTATACGAGGTGTTTCCATGTTGTAAACTTCTCCCAGTATGTGAAATACCACTTGCGAGCGTCTCTCGTGAAAAATATAAGCTTGTTGTAACAATTCTTCTTTGTTAATATGATTGGCCCTGGCCAATATAGTAACCTGCCTGATGAACTCAGCAACTGTCAACGCTTTTGATCCGATTTCCCTACTAAAGAAAATCTGCAACCTTTAAATTTTAGTCCGCAAGTGGTTGTAATAATTTGGCGGCGGAAGTTGTTGTTGACTGTTGCCGGACAACGGTTTTTTTAATATAAATAATAATATATTTCTTTATTCTAAATATCATTTTACATTTTACATATTTCTGTTTACATTTTAGAGGTTTCTCTCCTTTTTTACAAATAAATACTTCAACATATATTTAAATGAGCATCAAAATACTTTTTAACTGTTATATTATTGTTCCACCTGAATTCTCTTATTGTTCTCTGAAACACAAAAATATTCGATTGAGGATAACTGGATATCATATACGATATGTAGTGCACTACCAGCCACAGAGCGGCTTTCTGGAGAGGATTTTCAATATCAATTTCCAAGTTTAAAATGTCATCTATGTTATTGAGAGTTATCGAAAATCTTTTTGTTAGTACTTGTACTACCCACTGTCTCACCTCTTGTCCTGAACGACATGTACGTAGTCGATGAAATCTACTGTCTGTTTCTTCACATACTTCACATTTATCGTTCTGTAGGTTTCCAATCCCGTACTTAAGCAATTTTTGCTTGTTTGATATTAAATCATTCATCAACAAATATACGTTAGATCTGTCAGAAGCTGACAAGAAAAGGAAACTTAGATTTTTCCATACGGTCTGCCATTTTACACCTGGGTGAGTTTCCTCCACTCGAGGAGTGAACATTTGCTGTCCAATGAACAATCGATAAATTTGCTTTGAAGAATCCGTTGCATTTGTTGTTCGCATAGTTTTGGCATGTTCAATCCACGCCTTCCCATTTCTGGTGAGCCTTTCAAGATATTCAAAATCCAGAAGATACTGTTCATCGTTATTCCGTAATATATTTTGAATGAAAAGCGCCTTGCATTTAGATTCTGGATCAATTAATCCTAAACCACCACGGTCAGTATCTAAATACAATTGTCTCCTATCTACCCGGAATATAATTCGTTTCCATAGAAACATACCAACTATTGACTTTATTTTAGCTAAATGCTTGTTTGTGGGAGGATATATCTTTGCCAAGTACTAAAACTTGGACATCACAAAGGTGTTTAAAAACCACACTTTTTCTTAAATGCACAAAAATATTCGATTGAGGATAACTGGATATCATATACGATATGTAGTGCACTACCAGCCACAGAGCGGCTTTCTGGAGAGGATTTTCAATATCAATTTCCAAGTTTAAAATGTCATCTATGTTATTGAGAGTTATCGAAAATCTTTTTGTTAGTACTTGTACTACCCACTGTCTCACCTCTTGTCCTGAACGACATGTACGTAGTCGATGAAATCTACTGTCTGTTTCTTCACATACTTCACATTTATCGTTCTGTAGGTTTCCAATCCCGTACTTAAGCAATTTTTGCTTGTTTGATATTAAATCATTCATCAACAAATATACGTTAGATCTGTCAGAAGCTGACAAGAAAAGGAAACTTAGATTTTTCCATACGGTCTGCCATTTTACACCTGGGTGAGTTTCCTCCACTCGAGGAGTGAACATTTGCTGTCCAATGAACAATCGATAAATTTGCTTTGAAGAATCCGTTGCATTTGTTGTTCGCATAGTTTTGGCATGTTCAATCCACGCCTTCCCATTTCTGGTGAGCCTTTCAAGATATTCAAAATCCAGAAGATACTGTTCATCGTTATTCCGTAATATATTTTGAATGAAAAGCGCCTTGCATTTAGATTCTGGATCAATTAATCCTAAACCACCACGGTCAGTATCTAAATACAATTGTCTCCTATCTACCCGGAATATAATTCGTTTCCATAGAAACATACCAACTATTGACTTTATTTTAGCTAAATGCTTGTTTGTGGGAGGATATATCTTTGCCAAGTACTAAAACTTGGACATCACAAAGGTGTTTAAAAACCACACTTTTTCTTAAATGCTCAGAGATCGAAAACTATATAAACTGATTCGGTATTTTATTTCATTAATCAGTTTTTCATAGTTGCAGTCAATTGTTTTATTCCATGTAGCTTTGAAGGTAACACCAAGTATTTTCAAATTATCGGTTTCCATGATTTGAAATGGTCCACCAGTGCATCCGTTAATTCTTAGGAAAAAGGATTTCCTCAGATTCAGTTGTATCCTCGCGAACTTTGTGAAGTTAAACATGATGTTCATTATAACATCAAATTCTTCCGAGTTGCGAATAAATACATTAATGTCATCTGCGTAAGCAACTACTCGAAGGAATTTGTCGAACACAAGTACCCCTAGTATATTCTCATCAATTTTCCGAATTAGCGGCTCAATGTATAGTACAAATAGTACCATACTCAGGGGGCAACCTTGACGCACAGAGCGGCCTATCATAATTTCAGGTGTTAAGAACCCATTGTAAAGCACCTTGGAGCTTGCCTTACCATATAGTCGCTGGATACAAGTGATAATCTGCTCGGGAAAATTCAATTTTCTAAGATCTTTCCATAAAAAGTTTTGGTCAACAGAATCAAACGCTTTTTCTAAGTCAAAACTCATCAAAAAACCTTTACATCGTTTGTTCTCTACTGACTTTGTCATCAGACGACGGATATCCTCAAGGTTACTAGTACATGATCTTCCTGGGATACAAGCACTCTGTCCTGGACCAATTAAACTCATGAGATGTTCTTGAATTCTGTTGGCTAAAATCTTAGTGAAGACCTTATAGTCTGTATTCAACATGCTGATTGGCCTGTAATTACTCAATATTTGATCGTCGCCTTTTTTCTTGATGAGAATAACGATTCCATCTGTGAATTCTTTTGGGGGTAAACTGTTTCCGTTAAGGTAGTTATTGAAAAGTTTGCACAAATCTTCTTTTAAAATTTCCAAAAAAGTCAGAAAAAATTCATACGTAAGTCCATCGGACCAGGTGATTTTTTTTTCTACTGCAAGATTGTAAGGTAGAGCAAATCTCCTCTTCAGTAATCGATCGTAATAGGTCGTCTGCTTCAAGTGCTGTAAGTTTTTTTCGTAATGAATTTATAGGGTTATTGGCATCATCTAAACTTGCGTTTTCTTCAATAGTTGCAAATTGCTTGGTGTACTGATTGTGAATAAATTTCCCCAGTTCCCCACTTTCTGACAAGATATCGTCTCCCCTCTTTAATTTTAAATTGAAGTAATTACTACGGTGAATGTGGTTCGAGAACTGATAAATAGTAATTTTTTCATCATCTGCGACACTTCCGGTTGGCTTCTTAGCTGCAAAATTTTTTAATCGCTGTTGTTCAAACTCCAACAACTTTGATTTAACAATAGCTATCTCATCACCAACTTCTACACCCTTAGCTTGCCTCTCAGACAGCTCTAAGAGTTGAGTCAATAGATAACCCTTAGCTGCTCCGTTAGATTGATTTAAATGCCAACTCTCAGTTTTGAAAAAACGTTCAACCTTGCTTTTAAACATATAATTCCACCACACATTTATGTCCTGTAAATATACGTTCCTTTGCTTTAAAGCAGTATACTCTAATTTAAAACGATGTTGCACGTCAGAACGTAATAACACCGAGGGATTGATTTTCCAATACCCTCTTCCTTGTGAAGAAATCTCTTCGCTGGATGTTTTGATTTTCAAAACAACAGCACAGTGATCTGAAAAAACTGTTGGTATAGTACAAGTTCCTGTAACATTGACTAGAAAGCAATTTGGCGCATAGAAACGATCCAATCTTGGTCGTTGCGATAGAAAGTAAACTTGTTCTCTTTTCTATTAAATACGACGTCTTTCAATGAAAGGCATTCTGTTAGGTTTCTTAATCCATTAGAGTAGTTTTTATAAGTACCTTTCGAGTCACGGGACTCTAAAATACAATTCCAATCCCCTCCAAAGACCGTACATGTGGCTCCGGGTTTATTGACATGTACCGTCATACTATCAGTGAATAAAATGTCCCTTTCTTTTTTTAAGTTACTTCCCGAGTGTGCATACACATTTACAAAATTAATCTTGTTAACTACTGATAAAATTCTTCCAGATGGGTCAAAAATGAAATCTGAGTATCTGAACGTCTTTCTCACCAGCACAGCTGTCCCTTTCCTATCAGAACTGATGTTTACCAGCGCATTATGTGTACTCACAAAGGAAAAATCTTCGAAACTAACCTCTTGTAGCATTATTATATCCAAACTATGATCCCGAATGAACTCTTTCGAAAGATTTTTCTTTACCAAAGTGTTGAAACTGTTCAGGTTAATTGTTGCAACTGTGTAAACGAAATCCATAGTGTCGTATCACTCACAATAGCTTATTCCTTACAACAACTCCCTTAATCACCCTTCTCTTGCTATCCCGCTCTCAAGCATGTTTCAAATTAAAAACGAAACCCTTCCACTCACCCTTCATTTCCCTTGTTTAAGACAGTGTCGTGTTCTTTGGTCAGCGTGGTGTCTATTTCTGTCGAGCACCCATCAAGATTATTAACCTTTTTCTGTTTAGCTTTGCTTAGAGTAATCCTATCTAGCGATTCGCTCAACGTCTCTGCTTGCTCGCGATGAACCTTATTCGTTGGTAACTCATCCGAATCTGAAGTGCTGTTCCTTACCGATTTTTTTTCTACCTCGTTTGTTCACGATCTTGGTGAACTCGACATCCGAACCTGCAACTGTTGTGTCGTCGTCCGTGCACATGTCGCTGTAATCGTCTGCAGCATGGTTGGTAAGCGCAGAAAGGCTTGTCTCCCCTCTGTCATGCTAGCCTCCCTGCATCCCTTGCTCACCGTTCGCTATGACCGATTGTTGTTGAACCACTATTGTTCTTTTAGGAAGACCTTGACCGAGGTTAACCATTTATTCGCTACTCGTAGGTTTATCTAGCTGCTGTTGCCTAATCCATTTCACGTCACCCTTAAGAATTCCGCTGTACGACGATCCTTGTTGTACTTGCAATCTATCATTCACTGATTTTTTCTCTGGACAAACGGCTTTTAAATGCTCCTTGCTACCGCAGACATAACACTTGTTGACAAGCCCCTCGTAAAAAACTCTCGCTCGTAGGTTACGTACGTAAAGTGAGGCTGGTATCTCTACGTCGCCCGTTAATTACAGGTATACTCCCCTGACCGATGTCCAAATCGGAAAACCCGTTTCTTCTGCATACTTTTCACGTATCATTCGAACGATTTTTCCATGCCGGGTCATGACTGTGGAAATTTCACGATCTTCCACTTCAGGCGGCAGACCAAATAGTCTAACGTATTGAACGATTACACTTGCCGATGACAATTTGACCTCCGTACTTTCATACTTGTTATAATCAAAAACCATTATTTCTGGCAGATCACGCAGCGTATTGCGCATGTCTTCTTCTTCCTTGAATTTAATTATTATAGATGTTTCGTTTTTGTCTTTGTACATGGACAACAACTTTTCACTTTTTAGATGCATTTTATCCTTCATGAATTTGAAAATTTCACTATCCGTTGGTTCCGGTAATCCACGCTCGAAACGGATTCGCAGGGAACTCGTCCGTATCCCGGTGACTGCCATTTTCGATAACTGTTCTTCCTAACTTTTAGACCACCTCTTTATCTTCGGAAACAGCACTGCTGAATCCGGGAATGACCTTTGTTACTATTGTTTGAGCGCTCTCTATTGTACGTCTGTACTCTATCAAATCTAAGCACGAACTGATGGCTTGTGGTCGGTTGGTCAACATTTCTCGAATAAGGAAACGGCGAAGTTGGTGGTAACGGGTAACCATCACCAGGAGCCGCCTGATTTACACTACCTGGATTTGGACGCGATGGGTCCCGGATGGATGGTAATGCCGGTTCCTGATTGAAAGGGGTCGATGTGTTGGTTGCAACATTGTTAGTTTGTGGAGGGTTGATGGGCGAACGAAGCAACGTTGGTAGTGTGGGTGTAGCTAAGTGTGCCCACTCGTCCACGTATGTTTGGACAGCGTTTCTGACCGCATCTTGTATAAACTGCTTCATTTCGTTCGTAAAAGCGTTAGCTGTTTGATTAAATGATGTCGGAGGTAAGTTGTTTGGGGGAAAGCTAGTCGCAGGCACCCTAGGATATTCGATTGAGTTAATACCTGGTAGTGAGATATCGTATTGTTTATCTATTGAAAACGACTCTAGACTTATTAGTTGACACTAATTTTGTGAAAATCGGTTCGGCCATATCTGAGAAAAGTGAGTGAGTCCAAGTAGTATTCGGAATATGTTCCTTTTCATAGCTGGATTTCACATTTTTAAACATAACAGGCAAAGTAATAGTCCGATTGCAAAACAAATCAAAAGGGTCTTATGGGGCAACTAGACCTTCCATTTGATACTGATTTTATGAAAATCGGTCCAGCCATCTCTGAGAAACATGAGTGAGATTAAATAGTCTTCAAAATACGTTTCTTTTTATAACTTTTGAACCATGTGTGCAATCTCTATAACATTCAAAAGTTAAGAGTTTTTCAGGTAGCTCGTTCATTTGAAACCAATTTTATTCAAATCGGTTGTGTAGTTTTCGAGATAATAAAGTTTCATAATTTTTACATTTTGATACATAACCTCCAAACTAAAAATCGGATTACAATAAAATTAAATAGAGTCGTATGGAACAACAAGACCTTTCATTTGCAATTAATTTCATGAAAATCGGTCAAGCCATCTCCGAGAAAAGTGAGTGAGATTAAAAATCTGCACATACACACACACACACACACACACACACACACACACACAAACATACATACAGAAAATGCTCAGTTTGTCGAACTGAGTCGAGTGGGTTATGGCATTTGACCATTAGGATCATTTTGCCTTTCTCCTAGAAAGGTATAGCAATCACTGCAAAAACTAAAGGTATAAAAGTGCTCAAAAGGGCCGAATGTCGTATATCACTCGACTCAGTTCGAGGAGCTGAGCATTTTCTGTATGTGTGTGTGTATGTTTATGTGTGTGTGTAACGCTCTTCCAATCTCACTCGATTTTCTCAAAGATGGCTGAACCGATTTCAATGTAATTATTTGCAAATGAAAAGTCTAGTTCCCCATAAGATCCTATTGAATTTCATTGTAATCGGATTTCTAGTTTAGAGGTTATGTATCAAAATGTCAAAATCATAAAACATCAATATCTCAGAAACTACACAACCGATTTGAACAAAACTGATTTCAAATGAATGGGCTCCCTAAAAAACCTTTAACTTTTGAATTTTATGAAGATTGATCTTGAGGTTCAAAAGTTATGGAAAGAACGTGTTCCGGAGACTATTTAATCTCACTAATGTTTCTCAAAGATGGCTGGACCGATTTTGATAAAATGAGTGTCATATAAAAGGTCTTGTTGCCCCATAACACCCTATTGATTTTTTCACGTGGTTCCAAAGTTTGGCTGCGCTATACGTTCCCTTTGATTATAACCGAACTTAAGCACCCGTATGTATTAAATTGTTAAAACAACGAAAGTCTATTAACTCAAGTGTTACACTGCCGGTACCCGCATAACTGCCCCATACTGATTTCGGTCACTTTTGAGTTATCATCGGGAAACATGGGGGGAAAAACATGGAAAAAAAACAAGTTGTTTTTGTCCCATATTGAAAGTACCCGCATTACAGTCCCACTGCATAGAAGTATAAACTGCAAACATAAAATTTTGCTCTAGATTAGTGTATATCGGATTATGTTAGGCATATAGAAGTATGACATTTAATTAACTAGACTAATGTTGTTTTTCTGTAGTACAATCTACGTTGCCAATGATACTGCCGGTTGCTGGTTGAATTTATATGTGATGGGACAAAATATGCGAGTTTTTTTGAAATGTACCAGCATATTTTGTCCTATTTTGTCTTCTTTTCAAGTTGTATAACGTAAAACCAATTCCATCCATGTTTATTTGTTTTCAACGATAAACTTGTGCTGCCATGAAACTGTTATGGTCATTGGTTCTGGGTGTAATTGCTGGAAATCTGAAAATTCACGGATAATATTAAATCGCAGTTTTCTCAACATGTTGTTTTTCATTATGGGACAGTTATCCGGGTACCGGCAGTACACGACTTATTTAAACATAACTAGTGTTATACGAACGAGTCATATCTCAAACTTACTATTAACAAACTTCATAACAATTTGATATGTGGTTCAGAAGTTCTGGGAAAAACCTAAATTAATCCACCTAGCGGTCAGACCCAGCCTTTCTCATTCAAACTTTGATGTGTAAAAATAGATTTACATGAACGCTTCAATCCAATAAATGTATATTCACTCGTTAGGTTCTAAAATATTGATGTTGCCCCAGTCCGCACAAATGACATGTTGATGACCTTTAAGAGAAGATTCATATGAATTCATATTCGTATGAAGAATATGTTCTGTAAATGGTCAGGAATGCTGGAAAAACGTCGAAAAGGCGGAGCTTAAAGCTTTATACAAACTTTTAGTAATTGTCACAAAGTGGTTTGTTAGAAATTTTCTACATTTACATATTTTTAACTTGGTGATATTTATAGGAAAAACCAGAAACATTTCTATTTTTATTAAATTGTCACCGCGAAGCATATTTTTATCAACAAATTTATGAATATTTTTCGTGACAAAGTTCTAAAATAAAACATACTATTCGTGACCAACTCACGAACATTGCTATTTTAGTGTTTTTTCTTTCCGCCGATGAAATTTAGAAATGATTGAGTGTGTGTATATAAGTATATTTCAAAGTATTTTCATAGAGAAAGTATATCGCCTACCCCTTAAAATTTTCACGCGCCTTCAAAAAAATTAGGTTTTAGATAGTATTCGTAAAATTTTGAATATTTAGAAACACGAAAAAATAATTTTGTTGATCTTTTAAGGCAAACGTCTTTTAATTAGTGACTCCTGTTGTAATTTTGCTATAAAATACATGAAAATTTTCAAGGAAAACGTCTAAATCATATTATGGTTTAATTTTATAATGGACTACTTTCGCCGCTTTTAGCAAGTATTTCCCCCATTTTAGTGAGCCAACAAACTACAGGTGTTCGTCACATTTGTTGGTCAAAGCCCGATGTTTACTTTTTCTGATTTTTATTTAAACCAACAATGTTTATAAGTTATAAATTAGAGGTGGGAAAAATGGTTTGCTATAGTGAGCGGATCAGAGTGGTTCCGCTCACTAAGCTGAACTAGTTCTTTTTAACAGCTCACTCGCTCTTTTCGTTCTTACATAATTTTTGGTTTTCATCAGTGTAGCTAATTATCAGACACCGCAAGCGAGAGCCAGATGAAAGCCTTACGCCCGATTTGCCAAGCGCAAAGTCGCGCGCAAAATTGCAATAGAACTCCCAGAAACAAGTTGCCACCAAAGGTCTGCCCTGATATGCATGACCTGTATTTCTCATCACCCAGCCACCAGCCAGCCGCAAGAGCATGCAAAAAAAAACTTACAAATGTCCATACTCATGTACACGGGTTGGCTAACGCCGAGCACGCACACGAATGGATGTGGAAAGAAAAGAATGAAAGAACTGATTCACTGATCTTCTGATAATCTGCTCGCAGGCTGATCAAAAGAGCCATCGGAAGAACTGGTTCTTCCGATGGCTCTTTTGTTCAGCTCGCGGGCAATCCGCTCGCGATCAGATTTCGATCTTTTAAAGAACTGATTTTCTGATCAGCTCGCGAGCGGATTGTCTGCATAGATTCAAAAGATCAGTGAACCAGTTCTTTCGCTCTTTTCGTTCCACTTTTCGTGTGCGTCCCGGCGTTCATATGGCTCTCGCTTGCGGTGTCTGATCAACAAAATCAGCTTCAGCTTTTTGCTTGAAGTAAGGGGTGAGTTACCGATCTTTAAAAAAGAGCGATAGATCACTCACTCAGCGGAGGTCAAAAGGTCACCAACTCTATTAAACAAAACTTTTGTCAAATATTTTCTTACGAAAGTCACAGTGACTAACTGGGGAAACTATTTCTGTAAATAGTCACTGTGCATTTGTCAGAAAAAATTAAATGTACCTCTGTGGCATAATTAAAAAACTATATTAACTTTCCTTTCCTAGTTTACGATCCCATAAATAATCCTGAAAATAAACAATTTTCCATTTCCCAAGTTTATGAGTCTATAACTCAAAACTTTATAACCGTCCCAAACACTTAATCCAAATATCCAGTTTCATTACGTAAACACTTTCCCACAGTCAGATTTCTTAATACCAAGCCAACATTCCAACAAACCGATTCCCACAATCGAAATCGATTGTTCTTAGTATCAATTTCCATAGACGCAATCCTCATCAGTTCACAGTTCGGCAATAACCTCAAGTGCACGCCAGTGCACCGAACAAAATTATAATCTCACACGATTCTTGCGGCGCTGCGTTTTAATGCTGACGCGCGCACTGAGCAATGTTCGATTATGCACCAATATTTTCCAGCAATCATTGCGATCATTTTTCGTGGTCCGCTTTGATGACTTTCTTTCAATCATCGTGGATGCACTTGTCGCACCGATGACGCTAGCTATCTCGATCATGCAAGCGCGCTATTGCGGGCAATGCATTGATCGATGTTTTGATTGGTTACGGTATGCGTAGTCTTACGGGCTGCGTATGCTTGCTTTTAATGTATGCATGTTCAGGCTCCTCCCTGAGCTGTATTATAGACTTAAGCAGGGTCTAGGCTTAATTCAAGACGAGTAATAAAGAACACTCTTATCATGACTACAAAAGTGACATGTTCTTATTAAATGTTTTCACGCTTTTATCCTATGTTTCATAATGTTTCACATTTTTTTATAATGTTTCACCTCTTAATTTCTTGGTAACTATACTAAGACGAAAAGCCATTTGTACTTCAAATTATCACCGTGACTACATAATGGAAAACATAATTTCGATTCACAAGTGAAATGATTTCGTCTGTGACTCTTCAGAGCAAAAATAAATAAATTGTAGTTCAATGATCACGGAAACAAAATAAAAGAAAAATTTGTGTTTTGATCATAGTTTTAGTGTCTTTTGTAAGAAAATAAACATAAGTTTTTCTATGAAAAGTAATGGTTACTCGATTACAAAAACTATTTCCATATTATTTTCAAAACGTTCGGGGGACAATTGTAACAAAAAAGTCCTTTTTTATTTGTGATTCTCGTGCGGATTGGGTGTAATCTTATACATATAAAAATACAGTCCGGTTTGCCTGTCTGTTTGTCTGATCCATATAGGCTCGAAAACTACCAAACCGATCGACGTGAAAATTTGTATGTAGGGGTTTTTGGTGCCAATAAAGCTTCCTATGATAGCTTGAGACCCCTCCCTCTTCTGGAAAGAAGGGGTCCCATACAAAAGGAACATAAATTTCTGCACAACTCAAGAACAAACCAAGCAAATAAAACCGAATTTGGCATGTGGATGTTTTAAGGAGTAACAAATATGTCCATAAGAGTTGGACGCCCCTCCCTTTTCTGGAAGGGAGGAGTCCCATAGAAATGAAACACAAATTTCTGCACATCTCGAGCACTAACCGAGTAAATGGAGCCAAATTTAGCATGTGAATGTTTTTAGGGGTAACAAAAATGTCCATAATGATTCCACACCCCTCCCTTTTCTGGAAGGGAGGGGTTCCATACAAATGAAACACTAATTTCTGCTCAGCTCGAGAGCCAACAAACTACAGTTGAATCCCTCTAAAACGACTTATTTCATAATGACAAATCTCGCCATAGCGACATTTTCAAAGGCCTCTCAGTTTTATACCAAAAATCCTTCGTTTTATTGCGACATTTCGCTATTACGTCCTTCCTCTATAACAGCATACTAAAAGTCATACTTGTCATTCTTTATTGCGACAATAGTACAATCGAACCTCTCTATAACGATATTGCTAAATGTATAACGACATTCTCAACGGTACCTTCTGTTTTACATATACAAAAATTCTTCGTATTATTGCGACATTTCGCTATAACGACAGTCCCTTGCGATGTCGCTATAAAGGGATTCGACTGTGAATGGAACCAAATTTGGCAGGTGAATGTTTTTAGTGGCAACAAATAATGGCCGATTTCCACCTAATATTATAATATCCGGAACAAGAATGATACTCAGAAGCTGAAATCAACCACAGATACCATTTTGAATTCTAAGATGGCGACTTCCGGTTTCTGAAACAGCTGAAAATGACCAAATACCACCCAATAAGAGTGTTTATTTAACCAGTATGACGTTCATTATGAAATCCAAAATGGCGACTTCCGGCTTCGGAAAAACAGCGGCAAACGACCAAATGTTGTTATTTCGATAAAACCAATCATTTCAAACGATTTGTTATTTGATTTTGATCATATCCTATGGCCGATTCGTCGTGCATTTGCAGACATCGCAAGGAAACACTGAATTTGGAAAGTTCAAATTGTACAATACCACATTCAAATTATGTTGAGGCCACATATATCGATCAAAGCAGGTATAGTTTTAAATAGTCTTTGAATTTTTTTCTTTCCATAACATTCGAGCCACATATCAAATTCTTATGAAGTTTGTTATTTGTAAGTTTGAGAGATGACTCGTTCGTAAGACACTAGTTATGTTCGAATAAGTCATGTTATCTTTGAGATAATAGACTTTCGTTGTTTTATTAATAATTTATTACATAACGGTTGCTTAAGTTCGATTATAATCAAATGAAATGGGAACGTATAGAGCAGCCAAATTTTGAAACCACGTGTTCAATCATATTTCACCAGTTAACTCTTAACTAGCCCGCTCTTCTGATAATGTTGATCAAATCGGTTGTGTAGTTTCTGAAATGATGAAGTTTCGTGATTTTCACATTTCGATACATTACAGACGAAGTTACAGTCCGATTACAGTAAAATTCAATGGGGTGTTATGAGACATCTAGACTTATCAATTGACACTAATTTTGTGAAAATCGGGTTAGCCATCTCTGAGAAAAGTAAGTGAGTTCAAGTAGTCTTCGGAAAATGTTCCTTTTCATAGCTGGATTTCACATTTTTAAACATAACAGGCAAAGATATTGTCCGATTGCAAAACAAATCAAATGGGTCTTATGGGGCAGCTAGACCTTCCATTCGACACTGATTTTATGAAAATCGGTCCAGCCATCTCTGAGAAACATGAGTGAGATTAAACAGTCTACAGAACACGTTTCTTTTCATAACTTTTGAATCACAAGCTAGATCTTTATGAAATTCAAAATTAAAGGGGTTTTCAGGTAGCCCGTTCATTTGAAATCAATTTTGTTCAAATCGGTTGTGTAGTTTTTGAGATAATAATGTTTCATGATTTTTACATTTTGATACATAACCTCTAAACTAAAAATCCGATTACAATAAAATTGAAAAGTGTCTCATGGGACAAAAAGACCTTTCATTTGCAATTAATTTCATGAAAATCGGTCCAGCCATCCCTGAGAAAAGTGAGTGAGAATAAAAATCTGCACATCAACACACACATAAATATATATATATATATATGTATATATATATTTATATTTTTATTTATATATATATATATTTATATTTATATTTATATATATATATATATATATATATATATATATATATATATATATATATATATATATATATATATATATATATATATATATATATTTATATATATATATATATATATATATATATATATATATATATATATATATATATATATATATATATATATATATATATATATATATATATATATTTATATTTATATATATATATTTATATTTATATATATATATATATATTTATATTTATTTATATATATATATATATATATATATATATATATATATATATATATATATATATATATATATATATATATAAGTTAGAAACGATTCAAACCACCAAACACCTGACGCAGCACCGGACTCAACCAAACACATGTTAGACCAGCTAAGGAGGATACAACAACAACAACAGCAGATAGCAAACGCGCTAGCGGCGATGGACAACTCGATTCAACGGAACGAGACAACAATGCGCTGCATCAGCGTCTAGGACTGGCGACAACGACATATGACCACATTACTTTTGCACCGACTTAGGTTTACATCAGCAGTTAGGCCTCTGTAACACTTACAAAATATATATATATATATATTTTTTTTTTTTTTATTCTCGCTTATTTTCCGTCGGTCTAGTTCCGCCACTGTTGTGGCCAATCACCGACGCCCAGGGAGGCGACTCCACACCCAGGACCCTAACTCACGACCCGTTTATTAACGGACCGGCGCCAACGGCTTTACTTCCTCATGCGATGGAAGGCGTGATCCCAGAGATTTTTCGCCTCAGAAAATCTCCCGATGTCGGCTAGGATTGAATCTAGACCAGTTGGGTTGGTTGTGAGTGGATCACGCCACCTCACAACCATCGACACCTATGTCGGCGGTGGGATTCGAACCCAGGCGTCGAGCGTGGTTGGCGGAGACGTTACCAACCACGCTAGGCCTATATAGGGCTATATATATTTTTTTTTTTCTAGTTTTTAAATAGTTTATTTGACACGACACGATACAATTTATGTTTAACTGAGCCAAGTACATTTTTTTTAAATTCTAAATTAGCAGGGAAAAGAGGGAGGCCTTTTCTTTATTCTCGCGGCCGACTACGAGCTAGTGGGGATTTAAGGTGAGAGGAGGGGAGTTACAATTTTGATTTTAACTATATTGAGTTATACGATTTATTTATTTGTACATGGCTAAGCAGTGATGTTCTATTTGAGCAGTTTGTACTGAGGTGTCTGCGTGAACATGAAGATACCGAGTCTTCGTTTGGGTGTCTCCAGCTTGGTGTATCATCTTCTTTCAGCGTGTAGCGGGAATGGTAATCTAACAAATAGATAGAAGAGTTTCATATTTTAATACCAGCGTGTTTTATGAAAACGTATAGCTGTGTCATGTACTGGAGATCACCGCTTCCCAAAATGTCTCTAACGGGTACGTTCGGTTGTTTTCCTCGGGCCCGAAGGGAATCTATAAGCTCAGACCTAACACCACAGTATTCGGTACACGACCAAACAACATGCTCGATGTCATGGCAGCCATCGCCACAAACGCAGTGATTACTGTCTACAAGCCCTATACGAAAGAGATGCGTGTTTAACGTATAGTGATTGGACATAAGTCTGGACATCACGCGAATGAAGTCCCGACCTACATCCAACCCCTTGAACCATGCTTTCGTCGATACCTTAGGAAAAATGGAATGTAGCCACCGTCCCAGTTCATCTGAGTTCCATGATGATTGCCAACTGTTGAGTGTTCTCTGACGCAAAATGCTATAAAATTCATCATAAGCAATTGGTCTTTCATAAATATCGCCGTCAATAGCACCCACCTTAGCTAAAGAGTCAGCCTTTTCGTTACCCGGAATCGAGCAATGAGAAGGGACCCACGCTAAGGTAACCCGGTAATTTTTATCTGTTAAAGCACTTAAAAACCGCCGTATTTTCCCCAGGAAATACGGGGTGTGCTTCACAGGCTTCATTGATCGCAGAGCCTCAATGGCACTGAGACTATCTGTGAAGATGAAGTAGTGGTCTATGGGTAGGGTTTCGATGATTCCAGGAGAGTACTGAATAGCAGCAAGTTCTGCGACGTACACGGAAGCAGGAGCATCGAGTTTGTAGGAGGCGGTAAAATTTTCGTGGAAAACACCAAAGCCAGTGGACTCATCTAGATTAGATCCGTCAGTGAAAAACCTTTTATCATAACTAACATGTTTAAACTTATTGGAAAAAATCTTAGGGATCTCTTGGGGTCGCAATTGATCCGGGATACCAGAAATGTCTTGTTTCATGGTGGTGTCGAAGAATATAGCATTATTAGAAGTAGCTAAAAGTGCGACATTGGAGGAATCGTATGAAGAAGGATTAATATCTTGAGCCATATAGTCAAAATATAAAGTCATAAATCTGGATTGAGATTGAAGGTCGACCAACCTCTCGAAATTTTCAATTACTAATGGGTTCATAACTGTGCATCGAATTAGCAACCGGTAAGAGAGATTCCAAAAACGATGTTTCAACGGAAGAATACCCGCTAGCACTTCAAGACTCATCGTATGGGTCGACTGCATGCAACCCAAGGCAATACGCAAACAACGATATTGTATTCTCTCTAATTTTATAATGTGCGTGTTCGCGGCGGAGCGAAAGCAGAAACAGCCGTACTCAAGAACTGACAATATCGTTGTTTGGTATAACCTTAGCAGGTCTCCTGGGTGAGCACCCCACCAAGTTCCGGTAATCGTACGAAGAAAATTAATCCTCTGTTGGCATTTTTGTGTCAGATACCTAATATGACAAGCCCAGGTGCATTTGGAGTCGAACCAGACCCCGAGATATTTAGCGACTAAAACCTGAGAGATCGTTTTACCCGTTAGTAGGAGCTGCAGCTGAGCTGGGTTATGCTTCCTAGAAAAAACGACCAGCTCAGTTTTCTCCGGAGAGAATTCGATACCCAGCTTAAGAGCCCATTCAGACAAATTGTCTAAGGTATCTTGCAATGGTCCTTGCAGATCGCTAGCCTTGCCACCAGTAATGGATACAACGCTATCGTCTGCAAGTTGCCTTAGCGTGCATGAATTTGCAAGACATTCATCGATGTCATTGACGTAAAAATTATATAAGAGAGGACTTAAGCATGAGCCCTGGGGGAGGCCCATGTAACTAATTCGGGAAGTTGTCGAACCGCCATGTGAGAAATACATATGCTTTTCTGACAACAAATTGAGCAAAAAGTTATTCAAATTTGGTGAAAGTCCCTGCGAATGAAGTTTCGCGCTTAAAACTTCTACAGAGACAGAGTCAAAAGCCCCCTTAATATCCATGAACGCAGAAGCCATTTGCTCTTTTCGAGCAAAGGCTAGTTGAATTTCAGTAGAAAGCAACGCTAGGCAATCGTTCGTCCCTTTGCCCCGGCGAAAGCCAAATTGAGTATCTGAAAGTAACCCGTTTGTTTCGACCCATTTGTCTAACCGTAAGAGGATCATTTTCTCCATTAATTTCCGGAGGCAAGAGAGCATCGCAATCGGCCTATATGAATTGTGATCAGAGGCAGGTTTCCCGGGTTTCCGAATAGCAATGACTTTTACCTCCCTCCAGTCATGCGGAACAATATTTAGCTCAAGAAAATTGTTGAACAAATTCAACAAGCGTCTTTTTGCAGAGTCGGGTAGGTTCTTCAACAGGTTGAATTTTATTCTATCTAACCCTGGAGCCTTATTGTTGCACGACAGGAGAGCCATTGAAAATTCCAACATCGAAAATGGAGGCTCTTCCGTAGTTACTAATAACGCGTCGCGAAAGGTTTTCTGTTCCGGTACAGAGTCTGGACAGACCTTTTTGGCAAAATCGAGTATCCAGCGATCTGAATACTCCTCGCTTTCATTCGAAACGTCACGGTTCCGCATGCGCCTGGCGGTATCCCAAAGAGTGCTCATCGCTGTTTCCCTGGACAACGCGTTTACGAACCGCCGCCAGTACCCGCGTTTTTTCGCCTTTACTAAGCTCTTCATCTGCCTGCCCAGTGCCTCGTACTTTCGAAGCAGGTTGACAGTGCCGTACTCCCGGTAGTCCTTATACGCCGCGGACCTTCGCGCGTACAGCTCAGAGCACTCTTTGTCCCACCATTTGTTGGGAGGGCGCTGTCTAATCGTTACCCCGGGTATCGGTTTCGTCTGAGCTTGAGTCGCGGCGTCGATTATCAAGCCAGCTAAGAACGCGTATTCTTCCTCCGGAGGAAGTTCCTCGTGAGTCTCGATAGATTGCGCTATAATAGACTCATAACACTTCCAATCAATATTACGTGTAAGGTCGTAGGAAATATTGATTGGGTTTGGGGGAGTTGAACCATTAGCAATTGATATAACGATTGGAAGATGATCACTACCGTGGGGATCGTTGATTACTTTCCACCGGCAATCTAACGCTAGTGATGTCGAGCAAAGGGATAGGTCAAGCACGCTTTCACGTGCTGGAGGATTAGGTACACGGGTCGCTTCCCCAGTATTCAAAAGTGTCATATTGAAGTCGTCGATCAAGTTACAGATTAAAGAAGATCGGTTGTCGTCGTACAGCGACCCCCATAGCGAACAGTGAGAATTAAAATCTCCCAATATCAAAAAAGGCGCGGGAAGCAACTCTGCTATATCAGTGAGATGCTTCTGTTCAATCCGCGCGGATGGAGGCATATATAACGAAACAAGGCATAGGTCTTTTCCGTTCATATTCGTTTGAATGGCAACGACTTCAATATTCGAGATCGAGGGGAGGTCGATTCGGAAGAAGGAATAGCACTTTTTAATCCCTAAAAGTACCCCTCCACCGTGTGAGTCTCGATCTCGACGAATAATGTTAAAATCGTGGAAATTGAGTTGATCGTTTGAATTGAGAAAGGTTTCACAGAGCGCAAATGCGTCACAATTGTATGTATTTATTAAATGAGAAAATAGATCGAATTTGGGGATGATACTTCTGCAATTCCACTGTAATACAGTGATAAAATTCCTAACCTCTTTCGCCGTATTAGTCATCGAAAGATATGATAGCTGAAATGAGGGGCCAAGTTGCTGCTAGTTGCATCAAAAAGGTTTTCACTGTAGGAAGAAGGGCAAGAAGAATATTTTGTAGGGGATCTGGTATGTTGAATGTTTTAAATATCCAGTCCACAATATCAGAAAATTTTATGAACCCTGTTTCTTTTTTATCTTCTGATCGAGAAATGGGTGCACGAGGGGTTTTTGGTGCCCCAGGAGGCGGTGGTTTGATTTAAAATTAAAACCGGGAGGTACTTGCTTCGGTTTTTCTTCACCGCTTCCTTTTTGTGTTGGCTTATTGGTCATTCCGCTAGGGGTTATCTTGCGACCTTTGCGAGAAAGATTAGGAGAGTTGATCATTCTCCTCTTCCTAGATCCTTCTGGCATGGCATAAGAACACCCTTCGACGGGATCGTCAGATGTACCCTCATCGGTTGGCAAAAAGGAAAAGATGTTTCCTGTCGAGGGTGGCTCAGCACTCTTCAGCATTTCTGCGAAAGAGCGCTTTGATCGTTCCTTGAGGGAACGCTTTATTTTTTCCTCGCGCTGTTTGTACGCGGGACACGCCGAAAGGTCATGCCGAGTTCCCTCGCAGTAAAGACACTTTTCAGTATCCTCACTGCAAGCGGTCTCAGCATGATTGCCTCCGCACTTGCTGCAGCGTGCCTTGTTGCAGCAGTAGGTGGCTGTATGACCTAACTGCTTGCAGTTTTGGCAATGCATGACCCGCGGTACGAACAGGCGTACAGGCAGACGAACCCTGTCCAAAGAGATGTAGTTCGGCAGTGCGGATCCGGCGAATGTTACACGGAAGGAATCCGAAGGGAAGAATTTCTTCTTCCCTTCTTCGATGGATACTGAATGCAATTGCTTGACATCCAGTATCTTTACATCTTGAATCAGGGGGTTCTTGAAGCAGCCAACCCCGTGACGCAAAATGTCATCGACCGTGAGGCTTCCTTCGGTAACCACACCGTCGATCTCCACGTCCTTGGCAGGGATGTACACGCGGTACTCTCTCGTGAAGAACTCGTAGCTAGCAATTGCGTTTGCTTGCTTCAAGCTACTCACAACAACTCGCAGTTTGTTCGGTCTAACCTTTGTAATTTCGGTTACGTCCGAAAACTGTTTTGCCAGGTCCTTGCCGATTTGAATTATATTTAGAGGCTTCTTTATGGGCCTGAAGTAAACTACGAACGGACCTTTCGAAGCATCTGGGTAAGCTTTCACCCGTGTTGCCGGTACCCTTGGTACGGGGCTAGGTAGCGGGGAAGGAAGAGGGGAATTGATGGGGGAGATCTCAATCTCTTCCCCAGTTGTTTCCACATCCAGGAATAGTTGCACCTGCATGTCGTCCATTTTGCGGGAGCGTTACGCTCTACCGCACACAAACGATAAATATTCGAATGTGGGGGGGGGGTCAAGTAGTTGCTATTAAATTTTAAAAACAATTTTTCAAACTACAATGGATCAAAATAAAAAAAAGGCAGTAATACTAATACTAATAACAATAGTAATAATAATAATAATAATAAGAATAATAATAATAATAATAATAATAATAATAATAATAATAATAATAATAATAATAATAATAATAATAATAATAATAATAATAATAATAATAATAATAATAATAGTAATATTAATTATAATAATAACAATAACAATAATACTATTAATAATAATGATAAAAATTCTAAAGTGAATACTTCACCGAACGTCTAAGTCACGACCTCACGGCTGATAGTAGGATTAATCGAACGTCTCCGCAGAACAAACAATGACGATCCAGCTTCGTGTTGTGACACAGTGGCCGTATCCTACACGCGACCTTGTAGATGCCACTTGTAGTTGACTTCCACTCGCTCGATCGTATGGTGGTCCGTGCTGCTAGCGGGGTAACAGCGGTGCGGGAGAATTATTCTTGCTGATATATCAGCTGCGTATCGGATCACTGGCGGAGTAGCCTGCCCCTACCAGTGTGCAGAAGATGTTTCTGCCGATAAACTACCGGCTAGTGTTATCGCGCAGCACAAGAACAAATCGACAAAAAAACACCCGTACGATAACTCGTGTATTGTTATTTTGCAAACTCAAACGGAGATGAACAATTTGCGTCTAATCGAGACGAAAGCAAAACAACGAATGATATATATATATATATATATATATATATATATATATATATATATATATATATATATATATATATATATATATATATATATATATATATATATATATATATATATATATATATATATATATATATATATATATATATATATATATATATATATATATATATATATATATATATATATATATAAGTTATGAAACAGCGGACCCATCAACAGCAACAACAAAGGAAATCATCAGCCACAACGTCACAACGCCTCATCGATCGAAGCCATCGATCAACCCACCGAAAATGATGACGAATGGAATTCGGCATAGTAATCACCCGGCACAGCGACGGAAGCGACCAACGTGTACGAGCAACGTGGAGGACCAAGCGAACGATGTCGTCTTTTGCTGAGTATAGAATTTCATTTCAGACTTTTAGGTAGCGATAGGCTAGAATTAACAAACGCAGTTCAGTTCTTTGATGTGTATCGTAGTGAACGGATTAAAAAGTGTTTTAAAGTTAAATAAAGTTTTTTTTTATGCAAGCCTCGGAATATCACGGCTTATCTGGCGCAGTCGACAGTGCAAGTAGTGAAACGCGAGTGAAAGTGCGTTGGAGCGAATATCTGATAGAACGATCACCACGTTTCCAAAGAGGACCAGTCCAGAAGACATCGAAAAATCCAGCAGCAGCTGTCTTGGAGCGAATATCCAGGATTCGCGATTATTCGGAGGACGAATCCCGCTACTTGGAACCCCTTCCCAGCCATTTGCTACGCACATCATCTGGAAGACTCCCTGATGAAAGGAATCATCTTGTAAGTACTAGTTTTTACTAAATTATTAAGTGAAACTTAAACCGATAAAGTGCAGTGAAAACTTTTAAATAATAAAAAGTGCTGTACCAAAAAAACACGAGAGTAAGAGTCAAATACGCGTTTAGGTAACCATTGTAAGGGCATATTACTGGTTATTATAACGATAATTCTTACTACCACGCTAATTTTCCTGTACAACAGGTGTTTAAAGAAACAAAATTAAGAAAAAGGAACGTTTCGATAAAAATCGAAATATGGCTCAACCAGCAATAAGTGCAGAATAAGTGCAGAAGCTGACTGGGGAGCAAAGCAAAATTAAACTGAATAACTTAACCAATAATTCACGTTATAGCGATCGGACACCATCAGGCAAATTTAAAAACCAATTACAAACGGACGACGACGCATCTATGAGAACACACGTCTCAAAAATGCAAGTCAATAACCATACACAACAAGGGAAAGAAACCGTAACGGACACAGAGTATGAACCAGAATACGATCCTCCAAACGAAACAACAGAAAACCCTAGACTCGACTCTGACGATGACGATTACCTGTTTTCTGACGAAATAAATATTCATCTGACCCAAGGAAAAAATCAAAAGACGTAATGAAAAGATCCAGTTTCATACCCTACGTTTCAATTCAAACAACGAAAGGCGAGCTTAAGTTTTTAGTCGACACAGGCGCGAACAAAAACTACATTTCTCCAACACACGTAAATATCGAATTTTGTAGAGACGAACCAATATCAACGGTAAATAACATGGCAGGTAAACATACAATCAACAAATCGGCCTCCATAGATATTTTTCGCATCAAAAAGAAATTAAAATTTTATATATTCAAATTCCACGAATACTTTGACGGCCTTATCGGCTATGAATCATTGCGAGACCTTAAAGCAACCCTGAATACCGCGAATAACACCTTGAAAATAGGAAGAAAAATAATTATTATGAAAAAAATGTTTCCAGGCGAGCACAAATTGAATCTCACAGAACAAAATTTTTAGTTCATTCAGTTGCCTGTGAGGAGAAAAGGATCCTTCGTAACAGACCTAGTAGTGAATACGAAGCACTTCACAATCCTTCCTGGACTATACGAAGCATCAAAAGGAAAAGCCATACTAGCAATACACAAAATTAGCAACGAGAAAGAGACTGAAATCAATATTAATGAATTAGAATTTGGACAAGACTACTACGAAATCGAAAAGATACCATCAAAAAACAATCAATGCAAATACGACATAAGGGCCAACCACCTGAACGAAGGAGAAAAAACAGCACTTAGTGACGTTATTTCTAAAAATAGAGAAGTTTCATACTGCGAAGAAGACAACCTCACCTTCACCCACAGAATAAAACACAAAATTCGGACGACAGACAACATACCAATCCACACCAAATCTTACAAATACCCCAAAGTCTACGAAGACGTAGTGAGGCAGCAAGTAGATAAACTATTCAAAGACGGTATTGTTGGAGAATCAATCTCTCCATATACGTCGCCCGTATGGGTAGTGCCTAAGAAGTCAGACGCTTCAGGCCAAAAGAAATTTAGACTGGTAATAGATTATCGTAAGCTGAACGAAAAAACGATCAGCGACAGATATCCTATACCAGAAATAACAGACATATTAGATAAACTGGGCAGAACGAGTTACTTCTCTACAATCGATCTAGTATCAGGGTTCCATCAAATCCAACTAGACGAAGAGGACATAGAGAAGACAGCGTTTTCGATAAATTCAGGAAAATATGAATTTACACGGATGCCACGGATGGTGCGGGAGAATTATTCTTGCTGATATATCAGCTGCGTATCGGATCACTGGCGGAGTAGCCTGCCCCTACCAGTGTGCAGAAGATGTTTCTGCCGATAAACTACCGGCTATTGTTATCGCGCAGCACAAGAACAAATCGACAAAAAAACACCCGTACGATAACTCGTGTATTGTTATTTTGCAAACTCAAACGGAGATGAACAATTTGCGTCTAATCGAGACGAAAGCAAAACAACGAATGATATATATATATATATATATATATATATATATATATATATATATATATATATATATATATATATATATATATATATATATATATATATATATATATATATATATATATATATATATATATATATATATATATATATATATATATATATATATATATAAGTTATGAAACAGCGGACCCATCAACAGCAACAACAAAGGAAATCATCAGCCACAACGTCACAACGCCTCATCGATCGAAGCCATCGATCAACCCACCGAAAATGATGACGAATGGAATTCGGCATAGTAATCACCCGGCACAGCGACGGAAGCGACCAACGTGTACGAGCAACGTGGAGGACCAAGCGAACGATGTCGTCTTTTGCTGAGTATAGAATTTCATTTCAGACTTTTAGGTAGCGATAGGCTAGAATTAACAAACGCAGTTCAGTTCTTTGATGTGTATCGTAGTGAACGGATTAAAAAGTGTTTTAAAGTTAAATAAAGTTTTTTTTTATGCAAGCCTCGGAATATCACGGCTTATCTGGCGCAGTCGACAGTGCAAGTAGTGAAACGCGAGTGAAAGTGCGTTGGAGCGAATATCTGATAGAACGATCACCACGTTTCCAAAGAGGACCAGTCCAGAAGACATCGAAAAATCCAGCAGCAGCTGTCTTGGAGCGAATATCCAGGATTCGCGATTATTCGGAGGACGAATCCCGCTACTTGGAACCCCTTCCCAGCCATTTGCTACGCACATCATCTGGAAGACTCCCTGATGAAAGGAATCATCTTGTAAGTACTAGTTTTTACTAAATTATTAAGTGAAACTTAAACCGATAAAGTGCAGTGAAAACTTTTAAATAATAAAAAGTGCTGTACCAAAAAAACACGAGAGTAAGAGTCAAATACGCGTTTAGGTAACCATTGTAAGGGCATATTACTGGTTATTATAACGATAATTCTTACTACCACGCTAATTTTCCTGTACAACAGGTGTTTAAAGAAACAAAATTAAGAAAAAGGAACGTTTCGATAAAAATCGAAATATGGCTCAACCAGCAATAAGTGCAGAATAAGTGCAGAAGCTGACTGGGGAGCAAAGCAAAATTAAACTGAATAACTTAACCAATAATTCACGTTATAGCGATCGGACACCATCAGGCAAATTTAAAAACCAATTACAAACGGACGACGACGCATCTATGAGAACACACGTCTCAAAAATGCAAGTCAATAACCATACACAACAAGGGAAAGAAACCGTAACGGACACAGAGTATGAACCAGAATACGATCCTCCAAACGAAACAACAGAAAACCCTAGACTCGACTCTGACGATGACGATTACCTGTTTTCTGACGAAATAAATATTCATCTGACCCAAGGAAAAAATCAAAAGACGTAATGAAAAGATCCAGTTTCATACCCTACGTTTCAATTCAAACAACGAAAGGCGAGCTTAAGTTTTTAGTCGACACAGGCGCGAACAAAAACTACATTTCTCCAACACACGTAAATATCGAATTTTGTAGAGACGAACCAATATCAACGGTAAATAACATGGCAGGTAAACATACAATCAACAAATCGGCCTCCATAGATATTTTTCGCATCAAAAAGAAATTAAAATTTTATATATTCAAATTCCACGAATACTTTGACGGCCTTATCGGCTATGAATCATTGCGAGACCTTAAAGCAACCCTGAATACCGCGAATAACACCTTGAAAATAGGAAGAAAAATAATTATTATGAAAAAAATGTTTCCAGGCGAGCACAAATTGAATCTCACAGAACAAAATTTTTAGTTCATTCAGTTGCCTGTGAGGAGAAAAGGATCCTTCGTAACAGACCTAGTAGTGAATACGAAGCACTTCACAATCCTTCCTGGACTATACGAAGCATCAAAAGGAAAAGCCATACTAGCAATACACAAAATAAGCAACGAGAAAGAGACTGAAATCAATATTAATGAATTAGAATTTGGACAAGACTACTACGAAATCGAAAAGATACCATCAAAAAACAATCAATGCAAATACGACATAAGGGCCAACCACCTGAACGAAGGAGAAAAAACAGCACTTAGTGACGTTATTTCTAAAAATAGAGAAGTTTCATACTGCGAAGAAGACAACCTCACCTTCACCCACAGAATAAAACACAAAATTCGGACGACAGACAACATACCAATCCACACCAAATCTTACAAATACCCCAAAGTCTACGAAGACGTAGTGAGGCAGCAAGTAGATAAACTATTCAAAGACGGTATTGTTGGAGAATCAATCTCTCCATATACGTCGCCCGTATGGGTAGTGCCTAAGAAGTCAGACGCTTCAGGCCAAAAGAAATTTAGACTGGTAATAGATTATCGTAAGCTGAACGAAAAAACGATCAGCGACAGATATCCTATACCAGAAATAACAGACATATTAGATAAACTGGGCAGAACGAGTTACTTCTCTACAATCGATCTAGTATCAGGGTTCCATCAAATCCAACTAGACGAAGAGGACATAGAGAAGACAGCGTTTTCGATAAATTCAGGAAAATATGAATTTACACGGATGCCACGGATGGTGCGGGAGAATTATTCTTGCTGATATATCAGCTGCGTATCGGATCACTGGCGGAGTAGCCTGCCCCTACCAGTGTGCAGAAGATGTTTCTGCCGATAAACTACCGGCTATTGTTATCGCGCAGCACAAGAACAAATCGACAAAAAAACACCCGTACGATAACTCGTGTATTGTTATTTTGCAAACTCAAACGGAGATGAACAATTTGCGTCTAATCGAGACAAAAGCAAAACAACGAATGATATATATATATATATATATATATATATATATATATATATATATATATATATATATATATATATATATATATATATATATATATATATATATATATATATATATATATATATATATATATATATATATATATATATATATATATATATATATATATATATATATATATATATATATATATATATATATATATATATATATATATATATATATATATATATATATATATATATATATATATATATATATATATATATATATATATATATATATATATATATATATATATATATATATATAAGTTATGAAACAGCGGACCCATCAACAGCAACAACAAAGGAAATCATCAGCCACAACGTCACAACGCCTCATCGATCGAAGCCATCGATCAACCCACCGAAAATGATGACGAATGGAATTCGGCATAGTAATCACCCGGCACAACGACGGAAGCGACCAACGTGTACGAGCAACGTGGAGGACCAAGCGAACGATGTCGTCTTTTGCTGAGTATAGAATTTCATTTCAGACTTTTAGGTAGCGATAGGCTAGAATTAACAAACGCAGTTCAGTTCTTTGATGTGTATCGTAGTGAACGGATTAAAAAGTGTTTTAAAGTTAAATAAAGTTTTTTTTTATGCAAGCCTCGGAATATCACGGCTTATCTGGCGCAGTCGACAGTGCAAGTAGTGAAACGCGAGTGAAAGTGCGTTGGAGCGAATATCTGATAGAACGATCACCACGTTTCCAAAGAGGACCAGTCCAGAAGACATCGAAAAATCCAGCAGCAGCTGTCTTGGAGCGAATATCCAGGATTCGCGATTATTCGGAGGACGAATCCCGCTACTTGGAACCCCTTCCCAGCCATTTGCTACGCACATCATCTGGAAGACTCCCTGATGAAAGGAATCATCTTGTAAGTACTAGTTTTTACTAAATTATTAAGTGAAACTTAAACCGATAAAGTGCAGTGAAAACTTTTAAATAATAAAAAGTGCTGTACCAAAAAAACACGAGAGTAAGAGTCAAATACGCGTTTAGGTAACCATTGTAAGGGCATATTACTGGTTATTATAACGATAATTCTTACTACCACGCTAATTTTCCTGTACAACAGGTGTTTAAAGAAACAAAATTAAGAAAAAGGAACGTTTCGATAAAAATCGAAATATGGCTCAACCAGCAATAAGTGCAGAATAAGTGCAGAAGCTGACTGGGGAGCAAAGCAAAATTAAACTGAATAACTTAACCAATAATTCACGTTATAGCGATCGGACACCATCAGGCAAATTTAAAAACCAATTACAAACGGACGACGACGCATCTATGAGAACACACGTCTCAAAAATGCAAGTCAATAACCATACACAACAAGGGAAAGAAACCGTAACGGACACAGAGTATGAACCAGAATACGATCCTCCAAACGAAACAACAGAAAACCCTAGACTCGACTCTGACGATGACGATTACCTGTTTTCTGACGAAATAAATATTCATCTGACCCAAGGAAAAAATCAAAAGACGTAATGAAAAGATCCAGTTTCATACCCTACGTTTCAATTCAAACAACGAAAGGCGAGCTTAAGTTTTTAGTCGACACAGGCGCGAACAAAAACTACATTTCTCCAACACACGTAAATATCGAATTTTGTAGAGACGAACCAATATCAACGGTAAATAACATGGCAGGTAAACATACAATCAACAAATCGGCCTCCATAGATATTTTTCGCATCAAAAAGAAATTAAAATTTTATATATTCAAATTCCACGAATACTTTGACGGCCTTATCGGCTATGAATCATTGCGAGACCTTAAAGCAACCCTGAATACCGCGAATAACACCTTGAAAATAGGAAGAAAATTAATTATTATGAAAAAAATGTTTCCAGGCGAGCACAAATTGAATCTCACAGAACAAAATTTTTAGTTCATTCAGTTGCCTGTGAGGAGAAAAGGATCCTTCGTAACAGACCTAGTAGTGAATACGAAGCACTTCACAATCCTTCCTGGACTATACGAAGCATCAAAAGGAAAAGCCATACTAGCAATACACAAAATTAGCAACGAGAAAGAGACTGAAATCAATATTAATGAATTAGAATTTGGACAAGACTACTACGAAATCGAAAAGATACCATCAAAAAACAATCAATGCAAATACGACATAAGGGCCAACCACCTGAACGAAGGAGAAAAAACAGCACTTAGTGACGTTATTTCTAAAAATAGAGAAGTTTCATACTGCGAAGAAGACAACCTCACCTTCACCCACAGAATAAAACACAAAATTCGGACGACAGACAACATACCAATCCACACCAAATCTTACAAATACCCCAAAGTCTACGAAGACGTAGTGAGGCAGCAAGTAGATAAACTATTCAAAGACGGTATTGTTGGAGAATCAATCTCTCCATATACGTCGCCCGTATGGGTAGTGCCTAAGAAGTCAGACGCTTCAGGCCAAAAGAAATTTAGACTGGTAATAGATTATCGTAAGCTGAACGAAAAAACGATCAGCGACAGATATCCTATACCAGAAATAACAGACATATTAGATAAACTGGGCAGAACGAGTTACTTCTCTACAATCGATCTAGTATCAGGGTTCCATCAAATCCAACTAGACGAAGAGGACATAGAGAAGACAGCGTTTTCGATAAATTCAGGAAAATATGAATTTACACGGATGCCATTCGGGTTGAAGAACGCACATGCGACTTTTCAACGCGTTATGGATTGTGTGCTGAGAGAGGAAATAGGAAGGTGTTGTCTCGTCTATATGGACGACATAATAATATTTTCACCATCTAGAGCAACACTAAATTGATCTAGACAAAGTTTTGAATAAATTAAGGGAAGCCAACTTGAAAATACAACTCGATAAATGCGAGTTTTTCAGAAAGGAAGTGCAATTTTTGGGACACACAGTCTCGGAAGACGGTGTTAGACCAAACCAGGACAAAGTCGACACCATAAAAAATTGGCCAATACCAGAAACAGAAAAAGAGGTTAGACAATTTTTGGGAATCTTGGGATTTTGCCATAGGTGCCGTTCTTTCTCAAGGAACCATTGGAAAGGACCGTCCAATCGCCCATGCCTCTAGGACGTTGAATAGAACCGAAGAGAACTATTCAACCACCGAAAAGGAGTTTTTGGCCATGTACTGGGCAGTTAAACACTTTGAACACTATTTGTGGGGAAGAAAATTTAAACTAGTTACAGATCATCAGCCTCTCACCTACTCACTTTCAAATACAAACAAGCGCATTTTCAGAGGAAAATTGGAATTGAAAGGTTACGACTATGAATTAATATATAAACCAGGTAAAAATAATGTAATCGCAGACGCCTTATCAAGGATCAAAATAGAAGACGTAAACTTCAATTGCCAAAACGAAAACAGTGGGAGGAAGGAGAAAGCGATCTAGCTACAGTACATTCTGCAGATTCAAGCGATAACTATTATACTTGGTGCACGGAAAAACCGTTAAACATGTACAAAAACCAAATTATTTTTAAAATATCACGCATTGATTCAGAATTGTCTGAAGAAGTATTTCCCAAACGCCGACGAGCAACTGTAGTAAAACCAACTTACACAGAAATTGATATAGTGCATATTTTCAAGAAATATCTAAACCCCAGAGAGATAAATTGCTTACGAGTACCATTAGAATTAAGGCA